>NW_028153472.1:10000-29591 GCF_964211835.1 Anser anser | reverse complement strand
TGCGGTTAGGGTTATGTTTAGGGTTGTTAGGAAAGAGTGAAGACGCAGAGTCCTGTTGAGTGTGGGGTTGCGTAAAGGCTCCCCCAGGGAGTTCAGGTGTACCCAAAGGCTTCCGCTGAGAGCACTTTTTGATGGCAGAAAGTGGCACCGTACGTGTTTTTTCGGGTCTAACTCGGGTTGAGCTTCTTGTTGCGGTTAGGGTTATGTTTAGGGTTGTTAGGAAAGAGTGAAGACGCAGAGTCCTGTTGAGTGTGGGGTTGCGTAAAGGCTCCCCCAGGGAGTTCAGGTGTACCCAAAGGCTTCCGCTGAGAGCACTTTTTGATGGCAGAAAGTGGCACCGTACGTGTTTTTTCGGGTCTAACTCGGGTTGAGCTTCTTGTTGCGGTTAGGGTTATGTTTAGGGTTGTTAGGAAAGAGTGAAGACGCAGAGTCCTGTTGAGTGTGGGGTTGCGTAAAGGCTCCCCCAGGGAGTTCAGGTGTACCCAAAGGCTTCCGCTGAGAGCACTTTTTGATGGCAGAAAGTGGCACCGTACGTGTTTTTTCGGGTCTAACTCGGGTTCAGCTTCTTGTTGCGGTTAGGGTTATGTTTAGGGTTGTTAGGAAAGAGTGAAGACGCAGAGTCCTGTTGAGTGTGGGGTTGCGTAAAGGCTCCCCCAGGGAGTTCAGGTGTACCCAAAGGCTTCCGCTGAGAGCACTTTTTGATGGCAGAAAGTGGCACCGTACGTGTTTTTTCGGGTCTAACTCGGGTTCAGCTTCTTGTTGCGGTTAGGGTTATGTTTAGGGTTGTTAGGAAAGAGTGAAGACGCAGAGTCCTGTTGAGTGTGGGGTTGCGTAAAGGCTCCCCCAGGGAGTTCAGGTGTACCCAAAGGCTTCCGCTGAGAGCACTTTTGGATGGCAGAAAGTGGCACCGTACGTGTTTTTTCGGGTCTAACCTCGGGTTCAGCTTCTTGTTGCGGTTAGGGTTATGTTTAGGGTTGTTAGGAAAGAGTGAAGATGCAGAGTCCTGTTGAGTGTGGGGTTGCGTAAAGGCTCCCCCAGGGAGTTCAGGTGTACCCAAAGGCTTCCGCTGAGAGCACTTTTTGATGGCAGAAAGTGGCACCGTACGTGTTTTTTCGGGTCTAACTCGGGTTGAGCTTCTTGTTGCGGTTAGGGTTATGTTTAGGGTTGTTAGGAAAGAGTGAAGACGCAGAGTCCTGTTGAGTGTGGGGTTGCGTAAAGGCTCCCCCAGGGAGTTCAGGTGTACCCAAAGGCTTCCGCTGAGAGCACTTTTTGATGGCAGAAAGTGGCAGCGTACGTGTTTTTTCGGGTCTAACTCGGGTTCAGCTTCTTGTTGCGGTTAGGGTTATGTTTAGGGTTGTTAGGAAAGAGTGAAGACGCAGAGTCCTGTTGAGTGTGGGGTTGCGTAAAGGCTCCCCCAGGGAGTTCAGGTGTACCCAAAGGCTTCCGCTGAGAGCACTTTTTGATGGCAGAAAGTGGCACCGTACGTGTTTTTTCGGGTCTAACTCGGGTTCAGCTTCTTGTTGCGGTTAGGGTTATGTTTAGGGTTGTTAGGAAAGAGTGAAGACGCAGAGTCCTGTTGAGTGTGGGGTTGCGTAAAGGCTCCCCCAGGGAGTTCAGGTGTACCCAAAGGCTTCCGCTGAGAGCACTTTTTGATGGCAGAAAGTGGCACCGTACGTGTTTTTTCGGGTCTAACTCGGGTTCAGCTTCTTGTTGCGGTTAGGGTTATGTTCAGGGTTGTTAGGAAAGAGTGAAGACGCAGAGTCCTGTTGAGTGTGGGGTTGCGTAAAGGCTCCCCCAGGGAGTTCAGGTGTACCCAAAGGCTTCCGCTGAGAGCACTTTTTGATGGCAGAAAGTGGCACCGTACGTGTTTTTTAGGGTCTAACTCGGGTTCAGCTTCTTGTTGCGGTTAGGGTTATGTTTAGGGTTGTTAGGAAAGAGTGAAGACGCAGAGTCCTGTTGAGTGTGGGGTTGCGTAAAGGCTCCCCCAGGGAGTTCAGGTGTACCCAAAGGCTTCCGCTGAGAGCACTTTTTGATGGCAGAAAGTGGCACCGTACGTGTTTTTTCGGGTCTAACTCGGGTTGAGCTTCTTGTTGCGGTTAGGGTTATGTTTAGGGTTGTTAGGAAAGAGTGAAGACGCAGAGTCCTGTTGAGTGTGGGGTTGCGTAAAGGCTCCCCCAGGGAGTTCAGGTGTACCCAAAGGCTTCCGCTGAGAGCACTTTTTGATGGCAGAAAGTGGCACCGTACGTGTTTTTTCGGGTCTAACTCGGGTTCAGCTTCTTGTTGCGGTTAGGGTTATGTTTAGGGTTGTTAGGAAAGAGTGAAGACGCAGAGTCCTGTTGAGTGTGGGGTTGCGTAAAGGCTCCCCCAGGGAGTTCAGGTGTACCCAAAGGCTTCCGCTGAGAGCACTTTTTGATGGCAGAAAGTGGCACCGTACGTGTTTTTTCGGGTCTAACTCGGTTCAGCTTCTTGTTGCGGTTAGGGTTATGTTTAGGGTTGTTAGGAAAGAGTGAAGACGCAGAGTCCTGTTGAGTGTGGGGTTGCGTAAAGACTCCCCCAGGGAGTTCAGGTGTACCCAAAGGCTTCCGCTGAGAGCACTTTTTGATGGCAGAAAGTGGCACCGTACGTGTTTTTTCGGGTCTAACTCGGGTTCAGCTTCTTGTTGCGGTTAGGGTTAGGTTTAGGGTTGTTAGGAAAGAGTGAAGACGCAGAGTCCTGTTGAGTGTGGGGTTGCGTAAAGGCTCCCCCAGGGAGTTCAGGTGTACCCAAAGGCTTCCGCTGAGAGCACTTTTTGATGGCAGAAAGTGGCACCGTACGTGTTTTTTCGGGTCTAACTCGGGTTCAGCTTCTTGTTGCGGTTAGGGTTATGTTCAGGGTTGTTAGGAAAGAGTGAAGACGCAGAGTCCTGTTGAGTGTGGGGTTGCGTAAAGGCTCCCCCAGGGAGTTCAGGTGTACCCAAAGGCTTCCGCTGAGAGCACTTTTAGATGGCAGAAAGTGGCACCGTACGTGTTTTTTCGGGTCTAACTCGGGTTCAGCTTCTTGTTGCGGTTAGGGTTATGTTTAGGGTTGTTAGGAAAGAGTGAAGACGCAGAGTCCTGTTGAGTGTGGGGTTGCGTAAAGGCTCCCCCAGGGAGTTCAGGTGTACCCAAAGGCTTCCGCTGAGAGCACTTTTTGATGGCAGAAAGTGGCACCGTACGTGTTTTTTCGGGTCTAACTCGGGTTGAGCTTCTTGTTCCGGTTAGGCTAAGGTTTAGGGTTGTTAGGAAAGAGTGAAGACGCAGAGTCCTGTTGAGTGTGGGGTTGCGTAAAGGCTCCCCCAGGGAGTTCAGGTGTACCCAAAGGCTTCCGCTGAGAGCACTTTTGGATGGCAGAAAGTGGCACCGTACGTGTTTTTTCGGGTCTAACTCGGGTTCAGCTTCTTGTTGCGGTTAGGGTTATGTTTAGGGTTGTTAGGAAAGAGTGAAGACGCAGAGTCCTGTTGAGTGTGGGGTTGCGTAAAGGCTCCCCCAGGGAGTTCAGGTGTACCCAAAGGCTTCGGCTGAGAGCACTTTTTGATGGCAGAAAGTGGCACCGTACGTGTTTTTTCGGGTCTAACTCGGGTTCAGCTTCTTGTTGCGGTTAGGCTTATGTTTAGGGTTGTTAGGAAAGAGTGAAGACGCAGAGTCCTGTTGAGTGTGGGGTTGCGTAAAGGCTCCCCCAGGGAGTTCAGGTGTACCCAAAGGCTTCCACTGAGAGCACTTTTTGATGGCAGAAAGTGGCACCGTACGTGTTTTTTCGGGTCTAACTCGGGTTCAGCTTCTTGTTGCGGTTAGGGTTATGTTTAGGGTTGTTAGGAAAGAGTGAAGACGCAGAGTCCTGTTGAGTGTGGGGTTGCGTAAAGGCTCCCCCAGGGAGTTCAGGTGTACCCAAAGGCTTCCGCTGAGAGCACTTTTTGATGGCAGAAAGTGGCACCGTACGTGTTTTTTCGGGTCTAACTCGGGTTCAGCTTCTTGTTGCGGTTAGGGTTATGTTTAGGGTTGTTAGGAAAGAGTGAAGACGCAGAGTCCTGTTGAGTGTGGGGTTGCGTAAAGGCTCCCCCAGGGAGTTCAGGTGTACCCAAAGGCTTCCGCTGAGAGCACTTTTTGATGGCAGAAAGTGGCACCGTACGTGTTTTTTCGGGTCTAACTCGGGTTCAGCTTCTTGTTGCGGTTAGGGTTATGTTTAGGGTTGTTAGGAAAGAGTGAAGACGCAGAGTCCTGTTGAGTGTGGGGTTGCGTAAAGGCTCCCCCAGGGAGTTCAGGTGTACCCAAAGGCTTCCGCTGAGAGCACTTTTTGATGGCAGAAAGTGGCACCGTACGTGTTTTTTCGGGTCTAACTCGGGTTCAGCTTCTTGTTGCGGTTAGGGTTATGTTTAGGGTTGTTAGGAAAGAGTGAAGACGCAGAGTCCTGTTGAGTGTGGGGTTGCGTAAAGGCTCCCCCAGGGAGTTCAAGTGTACCCAAAGGCTTCCGCTGAGAGCACTTTTTGATGGCAGAAAGTGGCACCGTACGTGTTTTTTCGGGTCTAACTCGGGTTGAGCTTCTTGTTGCGGTTAGGGTTATGTTTAGGGTTGTTAGGAAAGAGTGAAGACGCAGAGTCCTGTTGAGTGTGGGGTTGCGTAAAGGCTCCCCCAGGGAGTTCAGGTGTACCCAAAGGCTTCCGCTGAGAGCACTTTTTGATGGCAGAAAGTGGCACCGTACGTGTTTTTTCGGGTCTAACTCGGGTTGAGCTTCTTGTTGCGGTTAGGGTTATGTTTAGGGTTGTTAGGAAAGAGTGAAGACGCAGAGTCCTGTTGAGTGTGGGGTTGCGTAAAGGCTCCCCCAGGGAGTTCAGGTGTACCCAAAGGCTTCCGCTGAGAGCACTTTTTGATGGCAGAAAGTGGCACCGTACGTGTTTTTTCGGGTCTAACTCGGGTTCAGCTTCTTGTTGCGGTTAGGGTTATGTTTAGGGTTGTTAGGAAAGAGTGAAGACGCAGAGTCCTGTTGAGTGTGGGGTTGCGTAAAGGCTCCCCCAGGGAGTTCAGGTGTACCCAAAGGCTTCCGCTGAGAGCACTTTTGGATGGCAGAAAGTGGCACCGTACGTGTTTTTTCGGGTCTAACTCGGGTTGAGCTTCTTGTTGCGGTTAGGGTTATGTTTAGGGTTGTTAGGAAAGAGTGAAGACGCAGAGTCCTGTTGAGTGTGGGGTTGCGTAAAGGCTCCCCCAGGGAGTTCAGGTGTACCCAAAGGCTTCCGCTGAGAGCACTTTTTGATGGCAGAAAGTGGCACCGTACGTGTTTTTTCGGGTCTAACTCGGGTTGAGCTTCTTGTTGCGGTTAGGGTTATGTTTAGGGTTGTTAGGAAAGAGTGAAGACGCAGAGTCCTGTTGAGTGTGGGGTTGCGTAAAGGCTCCCCCAGGGAGTTCAGGTGTACCCAAAGGCTTCCGCTGAGAGCACTTTTTGATGGCAGAAAGTGGCACCGTACGTGTTTTTTCGGGTCTAACTCGGTTCAGCTTCTTGTTGCGGTTAGGGTTATGTTTAGGGTTGTTAGGAAAGAGTGAAGACGCAGAGTCCTGTTGAGTGTGGGGTTGCGTAAAGACTCCCCCAGGGAGTTCAGGTGTACCCAAAGGCTTCCGCTGAGAGCACTTTTTGATGGCAGAAAGTGGCACCGTACGTGTTTTTTCGGGTCTAACTCGGGTTCAGCTTCTTGTTGCGGTTAGGGTTATGTTTAGGGTTGTTAGGAAAGAGTGAAGACGCAGAGTCCTGTTGAGTGTGGGGTTGCGTAAAGGCTCCCCCAGGGAGTTCAGGTGTACCCAAAGGCTTCCGCTGAGAGCACTTTTTGATGGCAGAAAGTGGCACCGTACGTGTTTTTTCGGGTCTAACTCGGGTTCAGCTTCTTGTTGCGGTTAGGGTTATGTTCAGGGTTGTTAGGAAAGAGTGAAGACGCAGAGTCCTGTTGAGTGTGGGGTTGCGTAAAGGCTCCCCCAGGGAGTTCAGGTGTACCCAAAGGCTTCCGCTGAGAGCACTTTTGGATGGCAGAAAGTGGCACCGTACGTGTTTTTTCGGGTCTAACTCGGGTTCAGCTTCTTGTTGCGGTTAGGGTTATGTTTAGGGTTGTTAGGAAAGAGTGAAGACGCAGAGTCCTGTTGAGTGTGGGGTTGCGTAAAGGCTCCCCCAGGGAGTTCAGGTGTACCCAAAGGCTTCCGCTGAGAGCACTTTTTGATGGCAGAAAGTGGCACCGTACGTGTTTTTTCGGGTCTAACTCGGGTTCAGCTTCTTGTTGCGGTTAGGGTTATGTTTAGGGTTGTTAGGAAAGAGTGAAGACGCAGAGTCCTGTTGAGTGTGGGGTTGCGTAAAGGCTCCCCCAGGGAGTTCAGGTGTACCCAAAGGCTTCCGCTGAGAGCACTTTTTGATGGCAGAAAGTGGCACCGTACGTGTTTTTTCGGGTCTAACTCGGGTTCAGCTTCTTGTTGCGGTTAGGGTTATGTTTAGGGTTGTTAGGAAAGAGTGAAGACGCAGAGTCCTGTTGAGTGTGGGGTTGCGTAAAGGCTCCCCCAGGGAGTTCAGGTGTACCCAAAGGCTTCCGCTGAGAGCACTTTTTGATGGCAGAAAGTGGCACCGTACGTGTTTTTTCGGGTCTAACTCGGGTTCAGCTTCTTGTTGCGGTTAGGGTTATGTTTAGGGTTGTTAGGAAAGAGTGAAGACGCAGAGTCCTGTTGAGTGTGGGGTTGCGTAAAGGCTCCCCCAGGGAGTTCAGGTGTACCCAAAGGCTTCCGCTGAGAGCACTTTTTGATGGCAGAAAGTGGCACCGTACGTGTTTTTTCAGGTCTAACTCGGGTTGAGCTTCTTGTTGCGGTTAGGGTTATGTTTAGGGTTGTTAGGAAAGAGTGAAGACGCAGAGTCCTGTTGAGTGTGGGGTTGCGTAAAGGCTCCCCCAGGGAGTTCAGGTGTACCCAAAGGCTTCCGCTGAGAGCACTTTTTGATGGCAGAAAGTGGCACCGTACGTGTTTTTTCGGGTCTAACTCGGGTTCAGCTTCTTGTTGCGGTTAGGGTTATGTTTAGGGTTGTTAGGAAAGAGTGAAGACGCAGAGTCCTGTTGAGTGTGGGGTTGCGTAAAGGCTCCCCCAGGGAGTTCAGGTGTACCCAAAGGCTTCCGCTGAGAGCACTTTTGGATGGCAGAAAGTGGCACCGTACGTGTTTTTTCGGGTCTAACTCGGGTTCAGCTTCTTGTTGCGGTTAGGGTTATGTTTAGGGTTGTTAGGAAAGAGTGAAGACGCAGAGTCCTGTTGAGTGTGGGGTTGCGTAAAGGCTCCCCCAGGGAGTTCAGGTGTACCCAAAGGCTTCCGCTGAGAGCACTTTTTGATGGCAGAAAGTGGCAGCGTACGTGTTTTTTCGGGTCTAACTCGGGTTCAGCTTCTTGTTGCGGTTAGGGTTATGTTTAGGGTTGTTAGGAAAGAGTGAAGACGCAGAGTCCTGTTGAGTGTGGGGTTGCGTAAAGGCTCCCCCAGGGAGTTCAGGTGTACCCAAAGGCTTCCGCTGAGAGCACTTTTTGATGGCAGAAAGTGGCACCGTACGTGTTTTTTCGGGTCTAACTCGGGTTCAGCTTCTTGTTGCGGTTAGGGTTATGTTTAGGGTTGTTAGGAAAGAGTGAAGACGCAGAGTCCTGTTGAGTGTGGGGTTGCGTAAAGGCTCCCCCAGGGAGTTCAGGTGTACCCAAAGGCTTCCGCTGAGAGCACTTTTGGAGGGCAGAAAGTGGCACCGTACGTGTTTTTTCGGGTCTAACTCGGGTTGAGCTTCTTGTTCCGGTTAGGGTTATGTTTAGGGTTGTTAGGAAAGAGTGAAGACGCAGAGTCCTGTTGAGTGTGGGGTTGCGTAAAGGCTCCCCCAGGGAGTTCAGGTGTACCCAAAGGCTTCCGCTGAGAGCACTTTTTGATGGCAGAAAGTGGCACCGTACGTGTTTTTTCGGGTCTAACTCGGGTTCAGCTTCTTGTTGCGGTTAGGGTTATGTTTAGGGTTGTTAGGAAAGAGTGAAGACGCAGAGTCCTGTTGAGTGTGGGGTTGCGTAAAGGCTCCCCCAGGGAGTTCAGGTGTACCCAAAGGCTTCCACTGAGAGCACTTTTTGATGGCAGAAAGTGGCACCGTACGTGTTTTTTCGGGTCTAACTCGGGTTGAGCTTCTTGTTGCGGTTAGGGTTATGTTTAGGGTTGTTAGGAAAGAGTGAAGACGCAGAGTCCTGTTGAGTGTGGGGTTGCGTAAAGGCTCCCCCAGGGAGTTCAGGTGTACCCAAAGGCTTCCGCTGAGAGCACTTTTTGATGGCAGAAAGTGGCACCGTACGTGTTTTTTCGGGTCTAACTCGGGTTGAGCTTCTTGTTGCGGTTAGGGTTATGTTTAGGGTTGTTAGGAAAGAGTGAAGACGCAGAGTCCTGTTGAGTGTGGGGTTGCGTAAAGGCTCCCCCAGGGAGTTCAGGTGTACCCAAAGGCTTCCGCTGAGAGCACTTTTTGATGGCAGAAAGTGGCACCGTACGTGTTTTTTCGGGTCTAACTCGGGTTCAGCTTCTTGTTGCGGTTAGGGTTATGTTTAGGGTTGTTAGGAAAGAGTGAAGACGCAGAGTCCTGTTGAGTGTGGGGTTGCGTAAAGGCTCCCCCAGGGAGTTCAGGTGTACCCAAAGGCTTCCGCTGAGAGCACTTTTGGATGGCAGAAAGTGGCACCGTACGTGTTTTTTCGGGTCTAACTCGGGTTCAGCTTCTTGTTGCGGTTAGGGTTATGTTTAGGGTTGTTAGGAAAGAGTGAAGACGCAGAGTCCTGTTGAGTGTGGGGTTGCGTAAAGGCTCCCCCAGGGAGTTCAGGTGTACCCAAAGGCTTCCGCTGAGAGCACTTTTGGATGGCAGAAAGTGGCACCGTACGTGTTTTTTCGGGTCTAACTCGGGTTCAGCTTCTTGTTCCGGTTAGGGTTATGTTTAGGGTTGTTAGGAAAGAGTGAAGACGCAGAGTCCTGTTGAGTGTGGGGTTGCGTAAAGGCTCCCCCAGGGAGTTCAGGTGTACCCAAAGGCTTCCGCTGAGAGCACTTTTTGATGGCAGAAAGTGGCACCGTACGTGTTTTTTCGGGTCTAACTCGGGTTCAGCTTCTTGTTGCGGTTAGGGTTATGTTTAGGGTTGTTAGGAAAGAGTGAAGACGCAGAGTCCTGTTGAGTGTGGGGTTGCGTAAAGGCTCCCCCAGGGAGTTCAGGTGTACCCAAAGGCTTCCACTGAGAGCACTTTTTGATGGCAGAAAGTGGCACCGTACGTGTTTTTTCGGGTCTAACTCGGGTTCAGCTTCTTGTTGCGGTTAGGGTTATGTTTAGGGTTGTTAGGAAAGAGTGAAGACGCAGAGTCCTGTTGAGTGTGGGGTTGCGTAAAGGCTCCCCCAGGGAGTTCAGGTGTACCCAAAGGCTTCCGCTGAGAGCACTTTTTGATGGCAGAAAGTGGCACCGTACGTGTTTTTTCGGGTCTAACTCGGGTTCAGCTTCTTGTTGCGGTTAGGGTTATGTTTAGGGTTGTTAGGAAAGAGTGAAGACGCAGAGTCCTGTTGAGTGTGGGGTTGCGTAAAGGCTCCCCCAGGGAGTTCAGGTGTACCCAAAGGCTTCCGCTGAGAGCACTTTTTGATGGCAGAAAGTGGCAGCGTACGTGTTTTTTCGGGTCTAACTCGGGTTGAGCTTCTTGTTGCGGTTAGGGTTATGTTTAGGGTTGTTAGGAAAGAGTGAAGACGCAGAGTCCTGTTGAGTGTGGGGTTGCGTAAAGGCTCCCCCAGGGAGTTCAGGTGTACCCAAAGGCTTCCGCTGAGAGCACTTTTGGATGGCAGAAAGTGGCACCGTACGTGTTTTTTCGGGTCTAACTCGGGTTCAGCTTCTTGTTGCGGTTAGGGTTATGTTTAGGGTTGTTAGGAAAGAGTGAAGACGCAGAGTCCTGTTGAGTGTGGGGTTGCGTAAAGGCTCCCCCAGGGAGTTCAGGTGTACCCAAAGGCTTCCGCTGAGAGCACTTTTGGATGGCAGAAAGTGGCACCGTACGTGTTTTTTCGGGTCTAACTCGGGTTGAGCTTCTTGTTGCGGTTAGGGTTATGTTTAGGGTTGTTAGGAAAGAGTGAAGACGCAGAGTCCTGTTGAGTGTGGGGTTGCGTAAAGGCTCCCCCAGGGAGTTCAGGTGTACCCAAAGGCTTCCGCTGAGAGCACTTTTTGATGGCAGAAAGTGGCACCGTACGTGTTTTTTCGGGTCTAACTCGGGTTGAGCTTCTTGTTGCGGTTAGGGTTATGTTTAGGGTTGTTAGGAAAGAGTGAAGACGCAGAGTCCTGTTGAGTGTGGGGTTGCGTAAAGGCTCCCCCAGGGAGTTCAGGTGTACCCAAAGGCTTCCGCTGAGAGCACTTTTTGATGGCAGAAAGTGGCACCGTACGTGTTTTTTCGGGTCTAACTCGGGTTCAGCTTCTTGTTGCGGTTAGGGTTATGTTTAGGGTTGTTAGGAAAGAGTGAAGACGCAGAGTCCTGTTGAGTGTGGGGTTGCGTAAAGGCTCCCCCAGGGAGTTCAGGTGTACCCAAAGGCTTCCGCTGAGAGCACTTTTTGATGGCAGAAAGTGGCACCGTACGTGTTTTTTCGGGTCTAACTCGGGTTCAGCTTCTTGTTGCGGTTAGGGTTATGTTCAGGGTTGTTAGGAAAGAGTGAAGACGCAGAGTCCTGTTGAGTGTGGGGTTGCGTAAAGGCTCCCCCAGGGAGTTCAGGTGTACCCAAAGGCTTCCGCTGAGAGCACTTATTGATGGCAGAAAGTGGCACCGTACGTGTTTTTTCGGGTCTAACTCGGGTTCAGCTTCTTGTTGCGGTTAGGGTTATGTTTAGGGTTGTTAGGAAAGAGTGAAGACGCAGAGTCCTGTTGAGTGTGGGGTTGCGTAAAGGCTCCCCCACGGAGTTCAGGTGTACCCAAAGGCTTCCGCTGAGAGCACTTTTTGATGGCAGAAAGTGGCACCGTACGTGTTTTTTCGGGTCTAACTCGGGTTGAGCTTCTTGTTGCGGTTAGGGTTATGTTTAGGGTTGTTAGGAAAGAGTGAAGACGCAGAGTCCTGTTGAGTGTGGGGTTGCGTAAAGGCTCCCCCAGGGAGTTCAGGTGTACCCAAAGGCTTCCGCTGAGAGCACTTTTTGATGGCAGAAAGTGGCAGCGTACGTGTTTTTTCGGGTCTAACTCGGGTTCAGCTTCTTGTTGCGGTTAGGGTTATGTTTAGGGTTGTTAGGAAAGAGTGAAGACGCAGAGTCCTGTTGAGTGTGGGGTTGCGTAAAGGCTCCCCCAGGGAGTTCAGGTGTACCCAAAGGCTTCCGCTGAGAGCACTTTTTGATGGCAGAAAGTGGCACCGTACGTGTTTTTTCGGGTCTAACTCGGGTTGAGCTTCTTGTTGCGGTTAGGGTTATGTTTAGGGTTGTTAGGAAAGAGTGAAGACGCAGAGTCCTGTTGAGTGTGGGGTTGCGTAAAGGCTCCGCCAGGGAGTTCAGGTGTACCCAAAGGCTTCCGCTGAGAGCACTTTTTGATGGCAGAAAGTGGCACCGTACGTGTTTTTTCGGGTCTAACTCGGGTTCAGCTTCTTGTTGCGGTTAGGGTTATGTTTAGGGTTGTTAGGAAAGAGTGAAGACGCAGAGTCCTGTTGAGTGTGGGGTTGCGTAAAGGCTCCCCCAGGGAGTTCAGGTGTACCCAAAGGCTTCCGCTGAGAGCACTTTTTGATGGCTGAATGTGGCACCGTACGTGTTTTTTCGGGTCTAACTCGGGTTGAGCTTCTTGTTGCGGTTAGGCTTATGTTTAGGGTTGTTAGGAAAGAGTGAAGACGCAGAGTCCTGTTGAGTGTGGGGTTGCGTAAAGGCTCCCCCAGGGAGTTCAGGTGTACCCAAAGGCTTCCGCTGAGAGCACTTTTTGATGGCAGAAAGTGGCACCGTACGTGTTTTTTCGGGTCTAACTCGGGTTCAGCTTCTTGTTGCGGTTAGGGTTATGTTTAGGGTTGTTAGGAAAGAGTGAAGACGCAGAGTCCTGTTGAGTGTGGGGTTGCGTAAAGGCTCCCCCAGGGAGTTCAGGTGTACCCAAAGGCTTCCGCTGAGAGCACTTTTTGATGGCAGAAAGTGGCACCGTACGTGTTTTTTCGGGTCTAACTCGGGTTGAGCTTCTTGTTGCGGTTAGGGTTATGTTTAGGGTTGTTAGGAAAGAGTGAAGACGCAGAGTCCTGTTGAGTGTGGGGTTGCGTAAAGGCTCCCCCAGGGAGTTCAGGTGTACCCAAAGGCTTCCGCTGAGAGCACTTTTTGATGGCAGAAAGTGGCACCGTACGTGTTTTTTCGGGTCTAACTCGGGTTCAGCTTCTTGTTGCGGTTAGGGTTATGTTTAGGGTTGTTAGGAAAGAGTGAAGACGCAGAGTCCTGTTGAGTGTGGGGTTGCGTAAAGGCTCCCCCAGGGAGTTCAGGTGTACCCAAAGGCTTCCGCTGAGAGCACTTTTGGATGGCAGAAAGTGGCACCGTACGTGTTTTTTCGGGTCTAACTCGGGTTCAGCTTCTTGTTGCGGTTAGGGTTATGTTTAGGGTTGTTAGGAAAGAGTGAAGACGCAGAGTCCTGTTGAGTGTGGGGTTGCGTAAAGGCTCCCCCAGGGAGTTCAGGTGTACCCAAAGGCTTCCGCTGAGAGCACTTTTTGATGGCAGAAAGTGGCACCGTACGTGTTTTTTCGGGTCTAACTCGGGTTCAGCTTCTTGTTGCGGTTAGGGTTATGTTTAGGGTTGTTAGGAAAGAGTGAAGACGCAGAGTCCTGTTGAGTGTGGGGTTGCGTAAAGGCTCCCCCAGGGAGTTCAGGTGTACCCAAAGGCTTCCGCTGAGAGCACTTTTTGATGGCAGAAAGTGGCAGCGTACGTGTTTTTTCGGGTCTAACTCTGGTTGAGCTTCTTGTTGCGGTTAGGGTTATGTTTAGGGTTGTTAGGAAAGAGTGAAGACGCAGAGTCCTGTTGAGTGTGGGGTTGCGTAAAGGCTCCCCCAGGGAGTTCAGGTGTACCCAAAGGCTTCCGCTGAGAGCACTTTTTGATGGCAGAAAGTGGCACCGTACGTGTTTTTTCGGGTCTAACTCGGGTTGAGCTTCTTGTTCCGGTTAGGGTTATGTTTAGGGTTGTTAGGAAAGAGTGAAGACGCAGAGTCCTGTTGAGTGTGGGGTTGCGTAAAGGCTCCGCCAGGGAGTTCAGGTGTACCCAAAGGCTTCCGCTGAGAGCACTTTTTGATGGCAGAAAGTGGCACCGTACGTGTTTTTTCGGGTCTAACTCGGGTTCAGCTTCTTGTTGCGGTTAGGGTTATGTTTAGGGTTGTTAGGAAAGAGTGAAGACGCAGAGTCCTGTTGAGTGTGGGGTTGCGTAAAGGCTCCCCCAGGGAGTTCAGGTGTACCCAAAGGCTTCCGCTGAGAGCACTTTTTGATGGCAGAAAGTGGCACCGTACGTGTTTTTTCGGGTCTAACTCGGGTTCAGCTTCTTGTTGCGGTTAGGGTTATGTTTAGGGTTGTTAGGAAAGAGTGAAGACGCAGAGTCCTGTTGAGTGTGGGGTTGCGTAAAGGCTCCCCCAGGGAGTTCAGGTGTACCCAAAGGCTTCCGCTGAGAGCACTTTTTGATGGCAGAAAGTGGCACCGTACGTGTTTTTTCGGGTCTAACTCGGGTTCAGCTTCTTGTTGCGGTTAGGGTTATGTTTAGGGTTGTTAGGAAAGAGTGAAGACGCAGAGTCCTGTTGAGTGTGGGGTTGCGTAAAGGCTCCCCCAGGGAGTTCAGGTGTACCCAAAGGCTTCCGCTGAGAGCACTTTTTGATGGCAGAAAGTGGCACCGTACGTGTTTTTTCGGGTCTAACTCGGGTTCAGCTTCTTGTTGCGGTTAGGGTTATGTTTAGGGTTGTTAGGAAAGAGTGAAGACGCAGAGTCCTGTTGAGTGTGGGGTTGCGTAAAGGCTCCCCCAGGGAGCTCAGGTGTACCCAAAGGCTTCCGCTGAGAGCACTTTTGGAGGGCAGAAAGTGGCACCGTACGTGTTTTTTCGGGTCTAACTCGGGTTCAGCTTCTTGTTGCGGTTAGGGTTATGTTTAGGGTTGTTAGGAAAGAGTGAAGACGCAGAGTCCTGTTGACTGTGGGGTTGCATAAAGGCTCCCCCAGGGAGTTCAGGTGTACCCAAAGGCTTCCGCTGAGAGCACTTTTTGATGGCAGAAAGTGGCACCGTACGTGTTTTTTCGGGTCTAACTCGGGTTCAGCTTCTTGTTGCGGTTAGGGTTATGTTTAGGGTTGTTAGGAAAGAGTGAAGACGCAGAGTCCTGTTGAGTGTGGGGTTGCGTAAAGGCTCCCCCAGGGAGTTCAGGTGTACCCAAAGGCTTCCGCTGAGAGCACTTTTTGATGGCAGAAAGTGGCACCGTACGTGTTTTTTCGGGTCTAACTCGGGTTGAGCTTCTTGTTGCGGTTAGGGTTATGTTTAGGGTTGTTAGGAAAGAGTGAAGACGCAGAGTCCTGTTGAGTGTGGGGTTGCGTAAAGGCTCCCCCAGGGAGTTCAGGTGTACCCAAAGGCTTCCGCTGAGAGCACTTTTTGATGGCAGAAAGTGGCACCGTACGTGTTTTTTCGGGTCTAACTCGGGTTGAGCTTCTTGTTGCGGTTAGGGTTATGTTTAGGGTTGTTAGGAAAGAGTGAAGACGCAGAGTCCTGTTGAGTGTGGGGTTGCGTAAAGGCTCCCCCAGGGAGTTCAGGTGTACCCAAAGGCTTCCGCTGAGAGCACTTTTTGATGGCAGAAAGTGGCACCGTACGTGTTTTTTCGGGTCTAACTCGGGTTCAGCTTCTTGTTGCGGTTAGGGTTATGTTTAGGGTTGTTAGGAAAGAGTGAAGACGCAGAGTCCTGTTGAGTGTGGGGTTGCGTAAAGGCTCCCCCAGGGAGTTCAGGTGTACCCAAAGGCTTCCGCTGAGAGCACTTTTTGATGGCAGAAAGTGGCACCGTACGTGTTTTTTCGGGTCTAACTCGGGTTGAGCTTCTTGTTGCGGTTAGGGTTATGTTTAGGGTTGTTAGGAAAGAGTGAAGACGCAGAGTCCTGTTGAGTGTGGGGTTGCGTAAAGGCTCCCCCAGGGAGTTCAGGTGTACCCAAAGGCTTCCGCTGAGAGCACTTTTTGATGGCAGAAAGTGGCACCGTACGTGTTTTTTCGGGTCTAACTCGGGTTCAGCTTCTTGTTGCGGTTAGGGTTATGTTTAGGGTTGTTAGGAAAGAGTGAAGACGCAGAGTCCTGTTGAGTGTGGGGTTGCGTAAAGGCTCCCCCAGGGAGTTCAGGTGTACCCAAAGGCTTCCGCTGAGAGCACTTTTTGATGGCAGAAAGTGGCACCGTACGTGTTTTTTCGGGTCTAACTCGGGTTGAGCTTCTTGTTGCGGTTAGGGTTATGTTTAGGGTTGTTAGGAAAGAGTGAAGACGCAGAGTCCTGTTGAGTGTGGGGTTGCGTAAAGGCTCCCCCAGGGAGTTCAGGTGTACCCAAAGGCTTCCGCTGAGAGCACTTTTTGATGGCAGAAAGTGGCACCGTACGTGTTTTTTCGGGTCTAACTCGGGTTGAGCTTCTTGTTCCGGTTAGGGTTATGTTTAGGGTTGTTAGGAAAGAGTGAAGACGCAGAGTCCTGTTGAGTGTGGGGTTGCGTAAAGGCTCCCCCAGGGAGTTCAGGTGTACCCAAAGGCTTCCGCTGAGAGCACTTTTTGATGGCAGAAAGTGGCACCGTACGTGTTTTTTCGGGTCTAACTCGGGTTCAGCTTCTTGTTGCGGTTAGGGTTATGTTTAGGGTTGTTAGGAAAGAGTGAAGACGCAGAGTCCTGTTGAGTGTGGGGTTGCGTAAAGGCTCCCCCAGGGAGTTCAGGTGTACCCAAAGGCTTCCGCTGAGAGCACTTTTTGATGGCAGAAAGTGGCACCGTACGTGTTTTTTCGGGTCTAACTCGGGTTGAGCTTCTTGTTGCGGTTAGGGTTATGTTTAGGGTTGTTAGGAAAGAGTGAAGACGCAGAGTCCTGTTGAGTGTGGGGTTGCGTAAAGGCTCCCCCAGGGAGTTCAGGTGTACCCAAAGGCTTCCGCTGAGAGCACTTTTTGATGGCAGAAAGTGGCACCGTACGTGTTTTTTCGGGTCTAACTCGGGTTCAGCTTCTTGTTGCGGTTAGGGTTATGTTTAGGGTGGTTAGGAAAGAGTGAAGACGCAGAGTCCTGTTGAGTGTGGGGTTGCGTAAAGGCTCCCCCAGGGAGTTCAGGTGTACCCAAAGGCTTCCGCTGAGAGCACTTTTGGATGGCAGAAAGTGGCACCGTACGTGTTTTTTCGGGTCTAACTCGGGTTCAGCTTCTTGTTGCGGTTAGGGTTATGTTTAGGGTTGTTAGGAAAGAGTGAAGACGCAGAGTCCTGTTGAGTGTGGGGTTGCGTAAAGGCTCCCCCAGGGAGTTCAGGTGTACCCAAAGGCTTCCGCTGAGAGCACTTTTTGATGGCAGAAAGTGGCACCGTACGTGTTTTTTCGGGTCTAACTCGGGTTCAGCTTCTTGTTGCGGTTAGGGTTATGTTTAGGGTTGTTAGGAAAGAGTGAAGACGCAGAGTCCTGTTGAGTGTGGGGTTGCGTAAAGGCTCCCCCAGGGAGTTCAGGTGTACCCAAAGGCTTCCGCTGAGAGCACTTTTTGATGGCAGAAAGTGGCAGCGTACGTGTTTTTTCGGGTCTAACTCGGGTTGAGCTTCTTGTTGCGGTTAGGGTTATGTTTAGGGTTGTTAGGAAAGAGTGAAGACGCAGAGTCCTGTTGAGTGTGGGGTTGCGTAAAGGCTCCCCCAGGGAGTTCAGGTGTACCCAAAGGCTTCCGCTGAGAGCACTTTTTGATGGCAGAAAGTGGCACCGTACGTGTTTTTTCGGGTCTAACTCGGGTTCAGCTTCTTGTTCCGGTTAGGGTTATGTTTAGGGTTGTTAGGAAAGAGTGAAGACGCAGAGTCCTGTTGAGTGTGGGGTTGCGTAAAGGCTCCGCCAGGGAGTTCAGGTGTACCCAAAGGCTTCCGCTGAGAGCACTTTTTGATGGCAGAAAGTGGCACCGTACGTGTTTTTTCGGGTCTAACTCGGGTTGAGCTTCTTGTTGCGGTTAGGGTTATGTTTAGGGTTGTTAGGAAAGAGTGAAGACGCAGAGTCCTGTTGAGTGTGGGGTTGCGTAAAGGCTCCCCCAGGGAGTTCAGGTGTACCCAAAGGCTTCCGCTGAGAGCACTTTTTGATGGCAGAAAGTGGCACCGTACGTGTTTTTTCGGGTCTAACTCGGGTTCAGCTTCTTGTTGCGGTTAGGGTTATGTTTAGGGTTGTTAGGAAAGAGTGAAGACGCAGAGTCCTGTTGAGTGTGGGGTTGCGTAAAGGCTCCCCCAGGGAGTTCAGGTGTACCCAAAGGCTTCCGCTGAGAGCACTTTTTGATGGCAGAAAGTGGCAGCGTACGTGTTTTTTCGGGTCTAACTCGGGTTCAGCTTCTTGTTGCGGTTAGGGTTATGTTTAGGGTTGTTAGGAAAGAGTGAAGACGCAGAGTCCTGTTGAGTGTGGGGTTGCGTAAAGGCTCCCCCAGGGAGTTCAGGTGTACCCAAAGGCTTCCGCTGAGAGCACTTTTTGATGGCAGAAAGTGGCACCGTACGTGTTTTTTCGGGTCTAACTCGGGTTCAGCTTCTTGTTGCGGTTAGGGTTATGTTTAGGGTTGTTAGGAAAGAGTGAAGACGCAGAGTCCTGTTGAGTGTGGGGTTGCGTAAAGGCTCCCCCAGGGAGCTCAGGTGTACCCAAAGGCTTCCGCTGAGAGCACTTTTGGAGGGCAGAAAGTGGCACCGTACGTGTTTTTTCGGGTCTAACTCGGGTTCAGCTTCTTGTTGCGGTTAGGGTTATGTTTAGGGTTGTTAGGAAAGAGTGAAGACGCAGAGTCCTGTTGACTGTGGGGTTGCGTAAAGGCTCCCCCAGGGAGTTCAGGTGTACCCAAAGGCTTCCGCTGAGAGCACTTTTTGATGGCAGAAAGTGGCACCGTACGTGTTTTTCGGGTCTAACTCGGGTTCAGCTTCTTGTTGCGGTTAGGGTTATGTTTAGGGTTGTTAGGAAAGAGTGAAGACGCAGAGTCCTGTTGAGTGTGGGGTTGCGTAAAGGCTCCCCCAGGGAGTTCAGGTGTACCCAAAGGCTTCCGCTGAGAGCACTTTTTGATGGCAGAAAGTGGCACCGTACGTGTTTTTTCGGGTCTAACTCGGGTTGAGCTTCTTGTTGCGGTTAGGGTTATGTTTAGGGTTGTTAGGAAAGAGTGAAGACGCAGAGTCCTGTTGAGTGTGGGGTTGCGTAAAGGCTCCCCCAGGGAGTTCAGGTGTACCCAAAGGCTTCCGCTGAGAGCACTTTTTGATGGCAGAAAGTGGCACCGTACGTGTTTTTTCGGGTCTAACTCGGGTTGAGCTTCTTGTTGCGGTTAGGGTTATGTTTAGGGTTGTTAGGAAAGAGTGAAGACGCAGAGTCCTGTTGAGTGTGGGGTTGCGTAAAGGCTCCCCCAGGGAGTTCAGGTGTACCCAAAGGCTTCCGCTGAGAGCACTTTTTGATGGCAGAAAGTGGCACCGTACGTGTTTTTTCGGGTCTAACTCGGGTTGAGCTTCTTGTTGCGGTTAGGGTTATGTTTAGGGTTGTTAGGAAAGAGTGAAGACGCAGAGTCCTGTTGAGTGTGGGGTTGCGTAAAGGCTCCCCCAGGGAGTTCAGGTGTACCCAAAGGCTTCCGCTGAGAGCACTTTTTGATGGCAGAAAGTGGCACCGTACGTGTTTTTTCGGGTCTAACTCGGGTTCAGCTTCTTGTTGCGGTTAGGGTTATGTTTAGGGTTGTTAGGAAAGAGTGAAGACGCAGAGTCCTGTTGAGTGTGGGGTTGCGTAAAGGCTCCCCCAGGGAGTTCAGGTGTACCCAAAGGCTTCCGCTGAGAGCACTTTTTGATGGCAGAAAGTGGCACCGTACGTGTTTTTTCGGGTCTAACTCGGGTTCAGCTTCTTGTTGCGGTTAGGGTTATGTTCAGGGTTGTTAGGAAAGAGTGAAGACGCAGAGTCCTGTTGAGTGTGGGGTTGCGTAAAGGCTCCCCCAGGGAGTTCAGGTGTACCCAAAGGCTTCCGCTGAGAGCACTTTTTGATGGCAGAAAGTGGCACCGTACGTGTTTTTTCGGGTCTAACTCGGGTTCAGCTTCTTGTTGCGGTTAGGGTTATGTTTAGGGTTGTTAGGAAAGAGTGAAGACGCAGAGTCCTGTTGAGTGTGGGGTTGCGTAAAGGCTCCCCCAGGGAGTTCAGGTGTACCCAAAGGCTTCCGCTGAGAGCACTTTTTGATGGCAGAAAGTGGCACCGTACATGTTTTTTCGGGTCTAACTCGGGTTGAGCTTCTTGTTGCGGTTAGGGTTATGTTTAGGGTTGTTAGGAAAGAGTGAAGACGCAGAGTCCTGTTGAGTGTGGGGTTGCGTAAAGGCTCCGCCAGGGAGTTCAGGTGTACCCAAAGGCTTCCGCTGAGAGCACTTTTGGATGGCAGAAAGTGGCACCGTACGTGTTTTTTCGGGTCTAACTCGGGTTCAGCTTCTTGTTGCGGTTAGGGTTATGTTTAGGG
>NW_028153472.1:0-7500 GCF_964211835.1 Anser anser | reverse complement strand
AGGGCTAGAGTTAGGGTTAGGTGTAGGGTTCTGGTTAGGGTTTAGTTGTAGGGGCAGTGTTAGTTTTAGCGTTAGTATTAGGGTTAGAGTTGTTTGGAAATATTGAAGGCACAGAGTTCTGTTGAGTGTGGGGTTGCGTAAAGGCTCGGGTTTTTTCGGGTCTAACTCGGGTTCAGCTTCTTGTTGCGGTTAGGGTTATGTTTAGGGTTGTTAGGAAAGAGTGAAGACGCAGAGTCCTGTTGAGTGTGGGGTTGCGTAAAGGCTCCCCCAGGGAGTTCAGGTGTACCCAAAGGCTTCCGCTGAGAGCACTTTTTGATGGCAGAAAGTGGCACCGTACGTGTTTTTTCGGGTCTAACTCGGGTTGAGCTTCTTGTTGCGGTTAGGGTTATGTTTAGGGTTGTTAGGAAAGAGTGAAGACGCAGAGTCCTGTTGAGTGTGGGGTTGCGTAAAGGCTCCCCCAGGGAGTTCAGGTGTACCCAAAGGCTTCCGCTGAGAGCACTTTTGGATGGCAGAAAGTGGCACCGTACGTGTTTTTTCGGGTCTAACTCGGGTTCAGCTTCTTGTTGCGGTTAGGGTTATGTTTAGGGTTGTTAGGAAAGAGTGAAGACGCAGAGTCCTGTTGAGTGTGGGGTTGCGTAAAGGCTCCCCCAGGGAGTTCAGGTGTACCCAAAGGCTTCCGCTGAGAGCACTTTTTGATGGCAGAAAGTGGCACCGTACGTGTTTTTTCGGGTCTAACTCGGGTTCAGCTTCTTGTTGCGGTTAGGGTTATGTTTAGGGTTGTTAGGAAAGAGTGAAGACGCAGAGTCCTGTTGAGTGTGGGGTTGTGTAAAGGCTCCCCCAGGGAGTTCAGGTGTACCCAAAGGCTTCCGCTGAGAGCACTTTTTGATGGCAGAAAGTGGCACCGTACGTGTTTTTTCGGGTCTAACTCGGGTTGAGCTTCTTGTTGCGGTTAGGGTTATGTTTAGGGTTGTTAGGAAAGAGTGAAGACGCAGAGTCCTGTTGAGTGTGGGGTTGCGTAAAGGCTCCCCCAGGGAGTTCAGGTGTACCCAAAGGCTTCCGCTGAGAGCACTTTTTGATGGCAGAAAGTGGCACCGTACGTGTTTTTTCGGGTCTAACTCGGGTTGAGCTTCTTGTTGCGGTTAGGGTTATGTTTAGGGTTGTTAGGAAAGAGTGAAGACGCAGAGTCCTGTTGAGTGTGGGGTTGCGTAAAGGCTCCCCCAGGGAGTTCAGGTGTACCCAAAGGCTTCCGCTGAGAGCACTTTTTGATGGCAGAAAGTGGCACCGTACGTGTTTTTTCGGGTCTAACTCGGGTTCAGCTTCTTGTTGCGGTTAGGGTTATGTTTAGGGTTGTTAGGAAAGAGTGAAGACGCAGAGTCCTGTTGAGTGTGGGGTTGCGTAAAGGCTCCCCCAGGGAGTTCAGGTGTACCCAAAGGCTTCCGCTGAGAGCACTTTTTGATGGCAGAAAGTGGCACCGTACGTGTTTTTTCGGGTCTAACTCGGGTTCAGCTTCTTGTTGCGGTTAGGGTTATGTTCAGGGTTGTTAGGAAAGAGTGAAGACGCAGAGTCCTGTTGAGTGTGGGGTTGCGTAAAGGCTCCCCCAGGGAGTTCAGGTGTACCCAAAGGCTTCCGCTGAGAGCACTTTTTGATGGCAGAAAGTGGCACCGTACGTGTTTTTTAGGGTCTAACTCGGGTTCAGCTTCTTGTTGCGGTTAGGGTTATGTTTAGGGTTGTTAGGAAAGAGTGAAGACGCAGAGTCCTGTTGAGTGTGGGGTTGCGTAAAGGCTCCCCCAGGGAGTTCAGGTGTACCCAAAGGCTTCCGCTCAGAGCACTTTTTGATGGCAGAAAGTGGCACCGTACGTGTTTTTTCGGGTCTAACTCGGGTTGAGCTTCTTGTTGCGGTTAGGGTTATGTTTAGGGTTGTTAGGAAAGAGTGAAGACGCAGAGTCCTGTTGAGTGTGGGGTTGCGTAAAGGCGCCCCCAGGGAGTTCAGGTGTACCCAAAGGCTTCCGCTGAGAGCACTTTTTGATGGCAGAAAGTGGCACCGTACGTGTTTTTTCGGGTCTAACTCGGGTTCAGCTTCTTGTTGCGGTTAGGGTTATGTTTAGGGTTGTTAGGAAAGAGTGAAGACGCAGAGTCCTGTTGAGTGTGGGGTTGCGTAAAGGCTCCCCCAGGGAGTTCAGGTGTACCCAAAGGCTTCCGCTGAGAGCACTTTTTGATGGCAGAAAGTGGCACCGTACGTGTTTTTTCGGGTCTAACTCGGGTTCAGCTTCTTGTTGCGGTTAGGGTTATGTTTAGGGTTGTTAGGAAAGAGTGAAGACGCAGAGTCCTGTTGAGTGTGGGGTTGCGTAAAGGCTCCCCCAGGGAGTTCAGGTGTACCCAAAGGCTTCCGCTGAGAGCACTTTTGGATGGCAGAAAGTGGCACCGTACGTGTTTTTTCGGGTCTAACTCGGGTTCAGCTTCTTGTTGCGGTTAGGGTTATGTTTAGGGTTGTTAGGAAAGAGTGAAGACGCAGAGTCCTGTTGAGTGTGGGGTTGCGTAAAGGCTCCCCCAGGGAGTTCAGGTGTACCCAAAGGCTTCCGCTGAGAGCACTTTTTGATGGCAGAAAGTGGCACCGTACGTGTTTTTTCGGGTCTAACTCGGGTTCAGCTTCTTGTTGCGGTTAGGGTTATGTTTAGGGTTGTTAGGAAAGAGTGAAGACGCAGAGTCCTGTTGAGTGTGGGGTTGCGTAAAGGCTCCCCCAGGGAGTTCAGGTGTACCCAAAGGCTTCCGCTGAGAGCACTTTTTGATGGCAGAAAGTGGCACCGTACGTGTTTTTTCGGGTCTAACTCGGGTTCAGCTTCTTGTTGCGGTTAGGGTTATGTTTAGGGTTGTTAGGAAAGAGTGAAGACGCAGAGTCCTGTTGAGTGTGGGGTTGCGTAAAGGCTCCCCCAGGGAGTTCAGGTGTACCCAAAGGCTTCCGCTGAGAGCACTTTTTGATGGCAGAAAGTGGCACCGTACGTGTTTTTTCGGGTCTAACTCGGGTTCAGCTTCTTGTTGCGGTTAGGGTTATGTTTAGGGTTGTTAGGAAAGAGTGAAGACGCAGAGTCCTGTTGAGTGTGGGGTTGCGTAAAGGCTCCCCCAGGGAGTTCAGGTGTACCCAAAGGCTTCCGCTGAGTGCACTTTTTGATGGCAGAAAGTGGCACCGTACGTGTTTTTTCGGGTCTAACTCGGGTTGAGCTTCTTGTTGCGGTTAGGGTTATGTTTAGGGTTGTTAGGAAAGAGTGAAGACGCAGAGTCCTGTTGAGTGTGGGGTTGCGTAAAGGCTCCCCCAGGGAGTTCAGGTGTACCCAAAGGCTTCCGCTGAGAGCACTTTTTGATGGCAGAAAGTGGCACCGTACGTGTTTTTTCGGGTCTAACTCGGGTTCAGCTTCTTGTTGCGGTTAGGGTTATGTTTAGGGTTGTTAGGAAAGAGTGAAGACGCAGAGTCCTGTTGAGTGTGGGGTTGCGTAAAGGCTCCCCCAGGGAGTTCAGGTGTACCCAAAGGCTTCCGCTGAGAGCACTTTTTGATGGCAGAAAGTGGCACCGTACGTGTTTTTTCGGGTCTAACTCGGTTCAGCTTCTTGTTGCGGTTAGGGTTATGTTTAGGGTTGTTAGGAAAGAGTGAAGACGCAGAGTCCTGTTGAGTGTGGGGTTGCGTAAAGACTCCCCCAGGGAGTTCAGGTGTACCCAAAGGCTTCCGCTGAGAGCACTTTTTGATGGCAGAAAGTGGCACCGTACGTGTTTTTTCGGGTCTAACTCGGGTTCAGCTTCTTGTTGCGGTTAGGGTTATGTTTAGGGTTGTTAGGAAAGAGTGAAGACGCAGAGGCCTGTTGAGTGTGGGGTTGCGTAAAGGCTCCCCCAGGGAGTTCAGGTGTACCCAAAGGCTTCCGCTGAGAGCACTTTTTGATGGCAGAAAGTGGCACCGTACGTGTTTTTTCGGGTCTAACTCGGGTTCAGCTTCTTGTTGCGGTTAGGGTTATGTTCAGGGTTGTTAGGAAAGAGTGAAGACGCAGAGTCCTGTTGAGTGTGGGGTTGCGTAAAGGCTCCCCCAGGGAGTTCAGGTGTACCCAAAGGCTTCCGCTGAGAGCACTTTTTGATGGCAGAAAGTGGCACCGTACGTGTTTTTTCGGGTCTAACTCGGGTTCAGCTTCTTGTTGCGGTTAGGGTTATGTTTAGGGTTGTTAGGAAAGAGTGAAGACGCAGAGTCCTGTTGAGTGTGGGGTTGCGTAAAGGCTCCCCCAGGGAGTTCAGGTGTACCCAAAGGCTTCCGCTGAGAGCACTTTTTGATGGCAGAAAGTGGCACCGTACGTGTTTTTTCGGGTCTAACTCGGGTTCAGCTTCTTGTTGCGGTTAGGGTTATGTTTAGGGTTGTTAGGAAAGAGTGAAGACGCAGAGTCCTGTTGAGTGTGGGGTTGCGTAAAGGCTCCGCCAGGGAGTTCAGGTGTACCCAAAGGCTTCCGCTGAGAGCACTTTTGGATGGCAGAAAGTGGCACCGTACGTGTTTTTTCGGGTCTAACTCGGGTTCAGCTTCTTGTTGCGGTTAGGGTTATGTTTAGGGTTGTTAGGAAAGAGTGAAGACGCAGAGTCCTGTTGAGTGTGGGGTTGCGTAAAGGCTCCCCCAGGGAGTTCAGGTGTACCCAAAGGCTTCCGCTGAGAGCACTTTTGGATGGCAGAAAGTGGCTCCGTACGTGTTTTTTCGGGTCTAACTCGGGTTGAGCTTCTTGTTGCGGTTAGGGTTATGTTTAGGGTTGTTAGGAAAGAGTGAAGACGCAGAGTCCTGTTGAGTGTGGGGTTGCGTAAAGGCTCCCCCAGGGAGTTCAGGTGTACCCAAAGGCTTCCGCTGAGAGCACTTTTGGATGGCAGAAAGTGGCACCGTACGTGTTTTTTCGGGTCTAACTCGGGTTGAGCTTCTTGTTGCGGTTAGGGTTATGTTTAGGGTTGTTAGGAAAGAGTGAAGACGCAGAGTCCTGTTGAGTGTGGGGTTGCGTAAAGGCTCCCCCAGGGAGTTCAGGTGTACCCAAAGGCTTCCGCTGAGAGCACTTTTTGATGGCAGAAAGTGGCACCGTACGTGTTTTTTCGGGTCTAACTCGGGTTCAGCTTCTTGTTGCGGTTAGGGTTATGTTTAGGGTTGTTAGGAAAGAGTGAAGACGCAGAGTCCTGTTGAGTGTGGGGTTGCGTAAAGGCTCCCCCAGGGAGTTCAGGTGTACCCAAAGGCTTCCGCTGAGAGCACTTTTTGATGGCAGAAAGTGGCACCGTACGTGTTTTTTCGGGTCTAACTCGGTTCAGCTTCTTGTTGCGGTTAGGGTTATGTTTAGGGTTGTTAGGAAAGAGTGAAGACGCAGAGTCCTGTTGAGTGTGGGGTTGCGTAAAGGCTCCCCCAGGGAGTTCAGGTGTACCCAAAGGCTTCCGCTGAGAGCACTTTTTGATGGCAGAAAGTGGCACCGTACGTGTTTTTTCGGGTCTAACTCGGGTTCAGCTTCTTGTTGCGGTTAGGGTTATGTTTAGGGTTGTTAGGAAAGAGTGAAGACGCAGAGTCCTGTTGAGTGTGGGGTTGCGTAAAGGCTCCCCCAGGGAGTTCAGGTGTACCCAAAGGCTTCCGCTGAGAGCACTTTTTGATGGCAGAAAGTGGCACCGTACGTGTTTTTTCGGGTCTAACTCGGGTTGAGCTTCTTGTTGCGGTTAGGGTTATGTTTAGGGTTGTTAGGAAAGAGTGAAGACGCAGAGTCCTGTTGAGTGTGGGGTTGCGTAAAGGCTCCCCCAGGGAGTTCAGGTGTACCCAAAGGCTTCCGCTGAGAGCACTTTTTGATGGCAGAAAGTGGCACCGTACGTGTTTTTTCGGGTGTAACTCGGGTTCAGCTTCTTGTTGCGGTTAGGGTTATGTTTAGGGTTGTTAGGAAAGAGTGAAGACGCAGAGTCCTGTTGAGTGTGGGGTTGCGTAAAGGCTCCCCCAGGGAGTTCAGGTGTACCCAAAGGCTTCCGCTGAGAGCACTTTTTGATGGCAGAAAGTGGCAC
The DNA here is from genome assembly GCF_964211835.1 of Anser anser. Lineage (NCBI taxonomy): Eukaryota > Metazoa > Chordata > Aves > Anseriformes > Anatidae > Anser > Anser anser. Next base: position 1,470 of record NW_028153472.1, on the reverse strand, counting down.
CGTACGTGTTTTTTCGGGTCTAACTCGGGTTCAGCTTCTTGTTGCGGTTAGGGTTATGTTTAGGGTTGTTAGGAAAGAGTGAAGACGCAGAGTCCTGTTGAGTGTGGGGTTGCGTAAAGGCTCCCCCAGGGAGTTCAGGTGTACCCAAAGGCTTCCGCTGAGAGCACTTTTTGATGGCAGAAAGTGGCACCGTACGTGTTTTTTCGGGTCTAACTCGGGTTCAGCTTCTTGTTGCGGTTAGGGTTATGTTCAGGGTTGTTAGGAAAGAGTGAAGACGCAGAGTCCTGTTGAGTGTGGGGTTGCGTAAAGGCTCCCCCAGGGAGTTCAGGTGTACCCAAAGGCTTCCGCTGAGAGCACTTTTTGATGGCAGAAAGTGGCACCGTACGTGTTTTTTCGGCTCTAACTCGGGTTGAGCTTCTTGTTGCGGTTAGGGTTATGTTTAGGGTTGTTAGGAAAGAGTGAAGACGCAGAGTCCTGTTGAGTGTGGGGTTGCGTAAAGGCTCCCCCAGGGAGTTCAGGTGTACCCAAAGGCTTCCGCTGAGAGCACTTTTGGATGGCAGAAAGTGGCACCGTACGTGTTTTTTCGGGTCTAACTCGGGTTCAGCTTCTTGTTGCGGTTAGGGTTATGTTTAGGGTTGTTAGGAAAGAGTGAAGACGCAGAGTCCTGTTGAGTGTGGGGTTGCGTAAAGGCTCCCCCAGGGAGTTCAGGTGTACCCAAAGGCTTCCGCTGAGAGCACTTTTTGATGGCAGAAAGTGGCACCGTACGTGTTTTTTCGGGTCTAACTCGGGTTGAGCTTCTTGTTGCGGTTAGGGTTATGTTTAGGGTTGTTAGGAAAGAGTGAAGACGCAGAGTCCTGTTGAGTGTGGGGTTGCGTAAAGGCTCCCCCAGGGAGTTCAGGTGTACCCAAAGGCTTCCGCTGAGAGCACTTTTTGATGGCAGAAAGTGGCACCGTACGTGTTTTTTCGGGTCTAACTCGGGTTCAGCTTCTTGTTGCGGTTAGGGTTATGTTTAGGGTTGTTAGGAAAGAGTGAAGACGCAGAGTCCTGTTGAGTGTGGGGTTGCGTAAAGGCTCCCCCAGGGAGTTCAGGTGTACCCAAAGGCTTCCGCTGAGAGCACTTTTTGATGGCAGAAAGTGGCACCGTACGTGTTTTTTCGGGTCTAACTCGGGTTCAGCTTCTTGTTGCGGTTAGGGTTATGTTTAGGGTTGTTAGGAAAGAGTGAAGACGCAGAGTCCTGTTGAGTGTGGGGTTGCGTAAAGGCTCCCCCAGGGAGTTCAGGTGTACCCAAAGGCTTCCGCTGAGAGCACTTTTTGATGGCAGAAAGTGGCACCGTACGTGTTTTTTCGGGTCTAACTCGGGTTCAGCTTCTTGTTGCGGTTAGGGTTATGTTTAGGGTTGTTAGGAAAGAGTGAAGACGCAGAGTCCTGTTGAGTGTGGGGTTGCGTAAAGGCTCCCCCAGGGAGTTCAGGT
>NW_028153473.1:50000-53521 GCF_964211835.1 Anser anser | reverse complement strand
AAGCAGGAGCAGAAGCAGAAGAAGAAGAAGAAGAAGAAGAAGAAGTGTACAGGCCGATGAAATTGAAGGAGATTTTTAAGAATACGAAGAACTTGAAGAATTTAAAGGAAAAGGAGCAAAGAAGAAGAAGAAGAAGAAGAAGAAGAAGAAGGAGAAGAAGGAGAAGAAGGAGAAGAAGGAGAAGAAGGAGAAGAAGGAGAAGAAGAAGAAGAAGAAGAAGAAGAAGAAGAAGAAGAAGAAGAAGAAGAAGAAGAAGAAGAAGAAGAAGAAGAAGAAGGAGAAGAAGAAGAAGGAGAAGAAGGAGAAGAAGAAGAAGAAGAAGAAGAAGAAGGAGAAGAAGAAGGAGAAGAAGAAGAAGAAGAAGAAGAAGAAGAAGAAGAAGAAGGAGAAGAAGAAGAAGAAGAAGAAGAAGAAGAAGAAGAAGAAGAAGAAGAAGAAGAAGAAGAAGAAGAAGAAGAAGAAGAGGAAGAGGAAGAGGAAGAGGAAGAGGAAGAGGAAGAAGAAGAAGAAAACACTCCGATGAAATTGAAGGAGATTTTTAGGAATATGAAGAATTTGAAGAATTTAAAGGAAAAGAAGAAAAGAAGAAGAAGACGAAGAAGGAAAGAAGAAGAAGAAAAAGAAGAAGAAGAAGTAGAAGAAGAAGAAGAAGAAGAAGAGAACACGCCGATGAAATTGAAGGAGATTTTTAGGAATATGAAGAATTTGAAGAATTTAAAGGAAAAGAAGAAAAGAAGAAGAAGAAGAAGAAGAAGAAGAAGAAAAGAAGAAGAAGAAGAAGAATTAGAAGAAGCAGAAGAAGAAGAAGAAGAAGAAGAAGAAGAAGAAGAAGAAGAAGAAGACCCCACTGGTGCCAGTGCACTCTCTGGACTCACTGCAGTGCATCCCCAGTGGTGCCAGTGCACTCTCTGGACTTACTGCAGTGCATCCCCAGTAGTGCCTGTGCACTCTCTGGACTCACTGCACTGCATCCTCAGTAGTGCCAGTGCACTCTCTGGACTCACTGCAGTGCATCCCCAGTGGTGCCAGTGCACTCTCTGGACTCACTGCAGTGCATCCCCAGTGGTGCCAGTGCACTCTCTGGACTCACTGCACTGCATCCCCAGTAGTGCCAGTGCACTCTCTTGACTCACTGCAGTGTATCCCCAGTGGTGCCAGTGCACTCTCTGGACTCACTGCAGTGCATCCCCAGTGGTGCCAGTGCACTCTCTGGAGTCACTGCACTGCATCCCCAGTGGTGCCAGTGCACTCTCTGCACTCACTGCACTGCATCCCCAGTGGTGCCAGTGCACTCTCTGGACTCACTTCAGTGCATCCCCAGTGGTGCCAGTGCACTCTCTGTAGTCACTGCGCTGCATCACCAGTGGTGACAGAGCACTCTCTGGACTCACTGCACTGCATCCCCAGTGGTGCCAGTGCACTCTCTGGACTCACTGCACAGCATCCCCAGTGGTGCCTGTGCACTCTCTGGACTCAATGCAGTGCATTCCGAGGAGTGCCAGTGCACTCTCTGGACTCACTGCAATGCATCCCTAGTGTTGCCAGTGCACTCTTTCGACTCACTGCACTGCATTCCCAAGGTGCCAGTGCACTCTCTGGACTCACTGCACTGCATCCCCAGTGGTGCCAGTGCACTCTCTGGAGTCACTGCACTGCATCCCCAAGGTGCCAGTGCACTCTCTGGACTCACTGCAGTACATCCCCAGTGGTGCCAGTGCACTCTCTGGAGTCATTGCAGTGCATCCCCAGTGGTGCCAGTGCACTCTCTGGACTCACTGCAGTGCATCCCCTGTGGTGCCAGTGCACTCTCTGGACTCACTGCACTGCATCGCCAGTGGTGCCAGTGCACTCTCTGGACTCACTGCACTGCATCCCCAGTGGTGCCAGTGCACTCTCTGGAGTCACTGCGCTGCATCCCCAGTGGTTACAGAGCACTCTCTGGACTCACTGCAGTGCATCGCCAGTGGTGCCAGTGCACTCTCTGGACTCACTGCACTGCATCCCCAGTGGTGCCAGTGCACTCTCTGGACTCACTGCACTGCATCCCCTGTGGTGCCTGTGCACTCTCTGGACTCACTGCACTGCATTCCCAGTGGTGCCAGTGCACTCTCTGGATTCACTGCACTGCATCCCCACTGGTGCCAGTGCACTCTCTGGACTCACTGCACTGCATCCCCAGTGGTGCCAGTGCACTCTCTGGACTCAATGCAGTGCATCGCCAGTGGTGCCAGTGCATTTTCTGGACTAACTGCATTGAATCCCCACTGGTGCCAGTGCACTCTCTGGACTCACTGCAGTGCATCCCCAGTGGTGCCAGTGCACTCTCTGGACTCACTGCACTGCATCCCCAGTGTTGCCAGTGCATTCTCTGGACTAACTGCCTTGAATCCCCACTGGTGCCAGTGCACTCTCTGGACTCACTGCACTGCATCCCCAGTGGTGCCAGTGCACTCTCTGGATTCACTGCACTGCATCCCCACTGGTGCCAGTGCACTCTCTGGACTCACTGCAGTGCATCCCCAGTGGTGCCAGTGCACTCTCTGGACTCACTGCCCTGCATCCCCAGTGGTGCCAGTGCACTCTCTGGATTCACTGCACTGCATCCCCAGTGGTGCCAGTGCACCCTCTGGGCTCACTGCACTGCATGCCCAGTGGTGCCAGTGCACTCTCTGGATTCACTGCACTGCATCCCCAGTGGTGACAGAGCACTCACTGGACTCACTGCACTGCATCCCAAGTGGTGCCAGTGCACTCTCTGGATTCATTGCACTGCATCCCCAGTGGTGCCAGTGCACTCTCTGGACTCACTGCAGTGCATCGCCAGTGGTGCCAGTGCACTCTCTGGACTCAATGCAATGCATCCCTAGTGTTGCCAGTGCACTGTCTGGACTCACTGCACTGCATCCCCAGTGGTGCCAGTGCACTCTCTGGATTCACTGCACTGCATCCCCAGTGGTGCAAGTGCACTCTCTGGACTCACTGCACTGCATCCCCAGTGGTGCCAGTGCATTCTCTGGACTAACTGCATTGAATCCCAAGTGGTGCCAGTGCACTCTCTGGACTCACTGCACTGCATCCCCAGTGGTGCCAGTGCACTCTCTGGACTCAGTGCAGTGCATCCCCAGTGGTGCCAGTGCACTCTCTGGACTCACTGAAGTGCAGAAGAAGCAGAAGAAGAAGAAGAAGAAGAAGCAGAAGAAGAAGAAGAAGAAGAAGCAGAAGAAGAAGAAGAAGAAGAAGAAGAAGAAGAAGAAGAAGCAGAAGAAGAAGCAGAAGAAGAAGAAGAAGCAGAAGAAGAAGAAGAAGAAGAAGAAGCAGAAGAAGCAGAAGAAGCAGAAGAAGAAGAAGAAGAAGAAGAAGCAGAAGAAGAAGAAGAAGCAGAAGAAGAAGCAGAAGCAGAAGAAGAAGCAGAAGCAGAAGAAGAAGCAGAAGAAGCAGAAGAAGCAGAAGAAGAAGAAGCAGAAGCAGAAGAAGAAGAAGAAGAAGAAGAAGCAGAAGAAGCAGAAGAAGAAGAAGAAGAA
>NW_028153473.1:42500-45000 GCF_964211835.1 Anser anser | reverse complement strand
GTGCCAGTGCACTCTCTGGAGTCACTGCACTGCATCCCCAGTGGTGCCAGTGCACTCTCTGCACTCACTGCACTGCATCCCCAGTGGTGCCAGTGCACTCTCTGGACTCACTTCAGTGCATCCCCAGTGGTGCCAGTGCACTCTCTGGAGTCACTGCAGTGCATCCCCAGTGGTGACAGAGCACTCTCTGGACTCACTGCACTGCATCCCCAGTGGTGCCAGTGCACTCTCTGGACTCACTGCACAGCATCCCCAGTGGTGCCTGTGCACTCTCTGGACTCAATGCAGTGCATTCCGAGGAGTGCCAGTGCACTCTCTGGACTCACTGCAATGCATCCCTAGTGTTGCCAGTGCACTCTTTCGACTCACTGCACTGCATTCCCAAGGTGCCAGTGCACTCTCTGGACTCACTGCACTGCATCCCCAGTGGTGCCAGTGCACTCTCTGGAGTCACTGCACTGCATCCCCAAGGTGCCAGTGCACTCTCTGGACTCACTGCAGTGCATCCCCAGTGGTGCCAGTGCACTCTCTGGAGTCATTGCAGTGCATCCCCAGTGGTGCCAGTGCACTCTCTGGACTCACTGCAGTGCATCCCCTGTGGTGCCAGTGCACTCTCTGGACTCACTGCACTGCATCGCCAGTGGTGCCAGTGCACTCTCTGGACTCACTGCACTGCATCCCCAGTGGTGCCAGTGCACTCTCTGGACTCACTGCACTGCATCACCAGTGGTTCCAGTGCACTCTCTGGACTCACTGCACTGCATCCCCAGTGGTGCCAGTGCACTCTCTGGAGTGACTGCGCTGCATCCCCAGTGGTTACAGAGCACTCTCTGGACTCACTGCAGTGCATCGCCAGTGGTGCCAGTGGACTCTCTGGACTCACTGCACTGCATCCCCAGTGGTGCCAGTGCACTCTCTGGACTCACTGCACTGCATCCCCTGTGGTGCCTGTGCACTCTCTGGACTCACTGCACTGCATTCCCAGTGGTGCCAGTGCACTCTCTGGATTCACTGCACTGCATCCCCACTGGTGCCAGTGCACTCTCTGGACTCACTGCACTGCATCCCCAGTGGTGCCAGTGCACTCTCTGGACTCAATGCAGTGCATCGCCAGTGGTGCCAGTGCATTTTCTGGACTAACTGCATTGAATCCCCACTGGTGCCAGTGCACTCTTTCGACTCACTGCAGTGCATCCCCAGTGGTGCCAGTGCACTCTCTGGACTCACTGCACTGCATCCCCAGTGTTGCCAGTGCATTCTCTGGACTAACTGCCTTGAATGCCCACTGGTGCCAGTGCACTCTCTGGACTCACTGCACTGCATCCCCAGTGGTGCCAGTGCACTCTCTGGATTCACTGCACTGCATCCCCACTGGTGCCAGTGCACTCTCTGGACTCACTGCAGTGCATCCCCAGTGGTGCCAGTGCACTCTCTGGACTCACTGCCCTGCATCCCCAGTGGTGCCAGTGCACTCTCTGGATTCACTGCACTGCATCCCCAGTGGTGCCAGTGCACTCTCTGGGCTCACTGCACTGCATGCCCAGTGGTGCCAGTGCACTCTCTGGATTCACTGCACTGCATCCCCAGTGGTGACAGAGCACTCACTGGACTCACTGCACTGCATCCCAAGTGGTGCCAGTGCACTCTCTGGATTCATTGCACTGCATCCCCAGTGGTGCCAGTGCACTCTCTGGACTCACTGCAGTGCATCGCCAGTGGTGCCAGTGCACTCTCTGGACTCAATGCAATGCATCCCTAGTGTTGCCAGTGCACTGTCTGGACTCACTGCACTGCATCCCCAGTGGTGCCAGTGCACTCTCTGGATTCACTGCACTGCATCCCCAGTGGTGCAAGTGCACTCTCTGGACTCACTGCACTGCATCCCCAGTGGTGCCAGTGCATTCTCTGGACTAACTGCATTGAATCCCAAGTGGTGCCAGTGCACTCTCTGGACTCACTGCACTGCATCCCCAGTGGTGCCAGTGCACTCTCTGTAGTCACTGCGCTGCATCACCAGTGGTGACAGAGCACTCTCTGGACTCACTGCACTGCATCCCCAGTGGTGCCAGTGCACTCTCTGGACTCACTGCACAGCATCCCCAGTGGTGCCTGTGCACTCTCTGGACTCAATGCAGTGCATTCCGAGGAGTGCCAGTGCACTCTCTGGACTCACTGCAATGCATCCCTAGTGTTGCCAGTGCACTCTTTCGACTCACTGCACTGCATTCCCAAGGTGCCAGTGCACTCTCTGGACTCACTGCACTGCATCCCCAGTGGTGCCAGTGCACTCTCTGGAGTCACTGCACTGCATCCCCAAGGTGCCAGTGCACTCTCTGGACTCACTGCAGTGCATCCCCAGTGGTGCCAGTGCACTCTCTGGAGTCATTGCAGTGCATCCCCAGTGGTGCCAGTGCACTCTCTGGACTCACTGCAGTGCATCCCCTGTGGTGCCAGTGCACTCTCTGGACTCACTGCACTGCATCGCCAGTGGTGCCAGTGC
>NW_028153473.1:0-35000 GCF_964211835.1 Anser anser | reverse complement strand
ACTGCATCCCCAGTGGTGCCAGTGCACTCTCTGGACTCACTGCACTGCATCCCCAGTGGTTCCAGTGCACTCTCTGGACTCACTGCACTGCATCCCCAGTGGTGCCAGTGCACTCTCTGGAGTCACTGCGCTGCATCCCCAGTGGTTACAGAGCACTCTCTGGACTCACTGCAGTGCATCGCCAGTGGTGCCAGTGCACTCTCTGGACTCACTGCACTGCATCCCCAGTGGTGCCAGTGCACTCTCTGGACTCACTGCACTGCATCCCCTGTGGTGCCTGTGCACTCTCTGGACTCACTGAACTGCATTCCCAGTGGTGCCAGTGCACTCTCTGGATTCACTGCACTGCATCCCCACTGGTGCCAGTGCACTCTCTGGACTCACTGCACTGCATCCCCAGTGGTGCCAGTGCACTCTCTGGACTCAATGCAGTGCATCGCCAGTGGTGCCAGTGCATTTTCTGGACTAACTGCATTGAATCCCCACTGGTGCCAGTGCACTCTCTGGACTCACTGCAGTGCATCCCCAGTGGTGCCAGTGCACTCTCTGGACTCACTGCACTGCATCCCCAGTGTTGCCAGTGCATTCTCTGGACTAACTGCCTTGAATCCCCACTGGTGCCAGTGCACTCTCTGGACTCACTGCACTGCATCCCCAGTGGTGCCAGTGCACTCTCTGGATTCACTGCACTGCATCCCCACTGGTGCCAGTGCACTCTCTGGACTCACTGCAGTGCATCCCCAGTGGTGCCAGTGCACTCTCTGGACTCACTGCCCTGCATCCCCAGTGGTGCCAGTGCACTCTCTGGATTCACTGCACTGCATCCCCAGTGGTGCCAGTGCACTCTCTGGATTCACTGCACTGCATCCCCAGTGGTGACAGAGCACTCACTGGACTCACTGCACTGCATCCCAAGTGGTGCCAGTGCACTCTCTGGATTCATTGCACTGCATCCCCAGTGGTGCCAGTGCACTCTCTGGACTCACTGCAGTGCATCGCCAGACTCTAATTAATTAATTAGTTAATTCCTCTAATTAATTAAGTAATTGGCAAGTGGGGGGTGTAGGTCAAACACTGTAGAGTAGCATTAAGAAAACGTGTGTTGCCAAGATTGTACAGGCCAACTCCAACACTTTGTGTTTCTTGCCAATCCATACATATCGTCTCCGGTGGAAAAAGAATCCTTTGTGGCGGAGCAATTCCATCATTAACAACTGCAAGAAAGTTATATTTAAAAAGAGATTTTGTTTGTTTGTTTGTTTCTAAGAAAGGCATTAGGTATATATAGGTATAGTAAATATATAAAGTATATATAGGTATAGTAAAAATACTATTCTGCGGGAGCACCTAGAGGAACTAGCTACAATCCAAAACAGAAAAACTTATTGCAGACAGCTTTAATACCGCCAAAAACAAATTGGCTGGTCAACACAACGTTTTGGGAAAAAAAGTTTAGTCAACCATTTTAATTTTTCTAAGGCAAGGCTAACTGCCATCCTGTTTTTAGTATCTAACGCCAAGTTCCTCTCATCTATAATCTTTAACCTGATTACCTCAACTACTGCTTTTTTCCTTATTATAACTTAAACCACAAACTTAGACTTGAAATTATATGGTAATAAATGCAAGGACAATGTAAAAACAAATAACTAGGAATGACGGTACCCCTACAAATATCAGATCTTTTCCTGAGCAATGTTAGCATTCAAAAACCTGTGAATAATGGAAGCTGTGAATAGCAACAATAAAACGCTTTTCTTTGCAAAACAGTCCCCAGTGGTGCCAGCGCACCCTCTGGAGTCACTGCACTGCATTCCCAGTGGTGCCAGTGCCCTCTCTGCACTCACTGCAGTGAATCCCCAGCGGTGACAGTGCACTCTCTGGACTGGCACCACTGGGGATGCAGTGCAGTGAGTCCAGAGAGTGCGCTGGCACCACTGGGGATGCAGTGCAGTGAGTCCAGAGAGTGAACTGGCACCTTGGGTATGTAGTGCAGTGAGTCCAGAGAGTGCACTGGCACCATGGGGATGCAGGGCAGTGAGTCCAGAGAGTGCGCTGGCACCACTGGGGATGCACTGCAGTGAGTCCAGAGAGTGCACTGGCACCATTGGGGATGCACTGCAGTGACTCCAGAGAGTGCACTGGCACCACTGGGGATGCAGTGCAGTGAGTCCAGAGAGTGCACTGGCACTACTTGGGATGCAGTGCAGTGAGTCCACAGAGTGCACTGGCACCACTGGGGATGCAGTGCAGTGAGTCCAGAGAGTGCACTGGCACCACTGGGGATGCAGTGCAGTGAGTCCACAGAGTGCACTGGCACCACTGGGGATGCACTGCAGTGAGTCCAGAGAGTGCACTGGCAACACTGGTGATGCACTGCAGTGAGTCCAGAGAGTGCACTGGCACCACTGGGGATGCACTGCAGTGACTCCAGAGAGTGCACTGGCACCACTTCGGATGCACTGCAGTGAATCCAGAGAGTGCACTGGCACCACTGGGGATGCAGTGCAGTGAGTCCAGAGAGTGCACTGGCACCACTGGGGATGCAGTGCAGTGAGTCCAGAGAGTGCACTGGCACCACTGGGGATGCAGTGCAGTGAGTCCAGAGAGTGCACTGGAACCACCGGGGATGTACTGCAGTGACTCCAGAGACTGCACTGGCACCACTGAAGATGCAGTGCAGTGAGTCCAGAGAGTGCACTGGCACCACTGAGGATGCAGTGCAGTGAGTGCAGGCAGTGCACTGGCACCACTGGTGATGCAGTGCAGTGAGTCCAGAGACTGCACTGGCACCACTGGGGATGCACTGCAGTGAGTCCAGGGAGTGCACTGGCACCACTGGGGATGCAGTGCAGTGAGTCCAGAGAGTGCACTGGAACCACCGGGGATGTACTGCAGTGAGTCTGCAGAGTGCACTGGCACCACTGCGGATGCAGTGCAGTGAGTCCAGAGAGGGCAGTGGCACCACTGGGGATGCACTGCAGTGAGTCCAGAGATTGCACTGGCACGACTGGCATCCCCAGTGGTGCCAGTTTTTCATAGTTTCTAAGTTATTTAGATAGCATAATCTGGCTGGGGATCATGACTGGGGATTATTAGGTTGATCAGTGAAGACAGGAAAGATATTGCTGAATTGTGTCAGAGCACTAGCTTTGGACCACGTAGTTTGAATCACATCTGCACACCATTCTGGATTAGGTTAAAACATTTTTTTTTTTTACTTGCATATATTCCAGAGCTAACCATTGTTAATGATCTGTGTACCAACCAGGACCTATGGTCCTTCAATCTGAGGGCTTAAGTTTGCTGCATCTAAAGGAAGTTACATGTGCACAAAGTACCACAAAATCGCTGACATGCGGCAAATCATCCCCTGGGGTAAAATAAATAAAGTTTCCTATATGCAACAAGTGCCACATCTTTTTTTCTCTTTTTAACTTGCATGTTTCTTTCAGACTTTATGATTTGTATTTCTCTGCGCTCCACTTTGACAATGCCAATCGCAAGCGTAACAAAAAGAAGAAAAAGGAGAAACATCAGGAAAGTGAAAGGCTTCTTGGAATACTTAGGTCCTCGTTTCCAGAAGAAAACCCGGGAGAAGAAGGAAGAATGCCATCCTCCAGATGGCTCTTTATGAGAGCAATGCAGAAGTGAGGGCAGTAAACAACCTCACAAGGAAGGGAAGCCTTCCAGTGCAGGTGAAAGCAAGAAATACAGCTCCATCGCATCCAGCGAGTATATTAAAGGTAAGCGGCTGCAGTTTATGGGATTCCTTTTAGATTAATCTAGAGATTATTTAAAACAGTCTTTAAATGCTTGATGACTGAACAGTCTGCTGGATATTAAAATATGTTTTGAAAAATATGTTTCAAGTGTTGTTTTTTCAGCTATGTGGGGAGAACAAATACAGTGGCTATGAATATTTTGGCTATTATTCAGAACAGCATTTCTTCTTTGCATACTTCTTTGTTGTTCTACCTCAATATACATCTAATTGTTAGACTGCTGGATTTGTTCCCAGTATTGATGACAAAGCACACTATAGATGCTGTCTGCGTTACTGGAAAATGATTTGTTTCAAAGTAAAATGACTTCCAGGTAAGGTAAACGCTGAGCATGCTCTTCCTGCCTCCTTCTTCACAGTGCTCATAGTAGATCGCTTACGTATGTATTAGTCAGATTCTCTTATAAACTCCTAGTGCATCTCTGGAATTTTGAATTTACAGTGACTTTACGCTCTTCTCTCTCGCTCCTCTAGGCGGTTTCATCTGTTACCAGAGCTCTAGAACTATTTGTGAAACCTGAAGAGCTGGATGGAGAGAATTGCTACAAATGTAGCGAGTAAGATTATTACTAATTATGTCTTAATACTAGATATTAGTTTTATGTATTGCATGACTTAGAGCATAAGTTATCTTTTAACTTCATTTAGAAATAAGGAGACGCAGCTTTGTTGTTGTTGTTGTTGTTGTTGTTGTTGCTTCATTTTGTAGTAGTGGTGAGCTGAAGCAAGGAGCTATGGAGAATGATTTGGAGTGGAAGGCAGCAGCAGGTTCCTGTGAGTTGAGAATGTGAGCTGGCTCTGTGGTAATTAATGTTAGCAGCCTGTGCTGGCTCACTAAGCAGCGTCTTGCACAGCTCTTGAACTGTGTCCTTACGTGGAGCTGTCTCCTTATGCGGAGACTATTTACAGGGGTTCCACAGAAGGACAAAGTCCAATCCACTTTCTAACCACCACCAAGCTCTTATATTTTAACATTGTATGTGGTTTGGTTTTTTAAGTTAAACAAGTTTAATTTAGAAAGTTATACATGTACTTAAACATCATGAATTATATTTACAAAACATCCTACCTTTATATCCAAAGTGATATCAAGAAATGCCTCATATGTATCCGAAACTGCTTTGCAATTCAAGCACTTCAGTGGAAGCAAAATATAAATGCTTAACAATACGTGGAGGAGACTAACTGTCCAAATTCAAGTTGTCGATAGATACTACTTTAGACAAGCTGCAGACTGCTTTACTACCGACAAAAGACACAGATCAGTTCTAAGGACAGGAATATTTTTAAAAGTACCTCTTGATCTTAGAAATCCTCCAAATATTTGATGAATGATGGTGGTAGCTTGAGAAGATCTGTCCAATCTGGAAATAAATTATAATCAGACCTCAGAAGATTTAAGGCACACAGTTAACTCTTCAAAGAGTTTTATGAAAACCAAGGATGACGTAGACTTTCAGTTTTGATAGTAAATAAAGGACTACAAGGTGCTAGAGAACGTATAAAAGTGAATTTGTTTATGCTGACTTGGTGCTTCCATTCAAGCACGCTTCCTGCATAGCATCGACAGTATAGCGCAAGAACTCGTGTGCGTCTTCTTGACTGCCAAAACGGAAATGTTGTCCTATTCCTAAATAAGAAGATGATAGTATTTACCTCATTTAAAAATGAAATAATTCTCGTATTTCTAAAATCTCTCTTCTTTATAGTGTTAAAACCATTTATACACATCAAATAATTATTTGAAGATTACAAGATACTGAAAAAGAAACACATCTGAAGCCACTTACGACTGAGGTTATTGATAACACGCATAGGCTCGATGGCATCAACAGTGCAACGCAGGGCCTGGTTAATGTGAGTCTCCATCGTGCACATCATGCAAAAATCTTGTTCACGACCTGAAGAGTGAAAGAAGAAAGCATCCCAGTCTAGCGAAACAGACATAACTACAAACAAACATATAAGTAACATTTAAACTATAGATACAGTCTCCTTGTCCCAACAGTCTCGTAACATTTCATTTCACACAACTTTATAGAATAAAAATATCCATTAAGCTTGTGTTCAAGTGCATTTTGTGATGAGAAATCTAAAAGACTACTGCAAAGTCACGTTTGTGAAGGCTGACAGGAATGTGAACTCCACAGGCTGCAAAATATATGAGGAAAGAATATTTGACATTGATGATACAGCATTAAGAGAATGTGGGTTATTTTCAGCACAGTGCTGTCAGGTGAGCTTCATGATACAGAGCTACGAGTCCTTTGGGAGAAAGGAAAAACTAAAGTAATGTATGTAATAGTACTTCTGCCCTCCTTTTTTCAACAGGATTCTTAACTGAAACAATTTCTATATACAGGAAGAAAACAGTTAAATTTCTAGGTATCGATACAAAGATACCAGCCTAAAAAGCATACACGTTTAGTACAACATTTAGTTTATAGTACAACATTTTATTTAGAACAAAATCAGTCTAGATTTTAATACAGTCCCACAAAAAAATCTAGTCATGTTCATAACAGCTCATATTGCTTTCTAGGTTTTGTTTTTGTTTGCTTCTGTTTTTTTTAATTGGTTCAACAACGAACAGACCATTTATTGTAGTGCATTATGGAACCTAGGCTGTGAAGACTAAAGACCTATGATGCCAACATCCTAAATTTTATTGCCTTTCTAGCAGCAGGAAGCCCAAATAGCCCAAATGCCAAATGTTCATTAAATGCATTCCTGTCCAATGCACTTCATTATTCCCATGAAGCAAGAAAAGATCCTTTTAAAAAAACAAACAAAAAACACACATGGTGCATTAAACGCACTCCATATGCTATTCTGAGCCCACTGCTAATACAATGCTCAAAGCCAGCTTCCACAGGTAAAATCAGGCAAGTAACTTTGTCTCACAGAATCACTGCTGTTCTTTCACCTTCAGAGCTATCCAACAGATTTAAAATACTGTTAGAAAGTACTCACATGACTGGCTGTGCTCAAGATAAAGCATGTAATTGGCAAGTGGGGGGGTGTAGGTCAAACACTGTAGAGTAGCATTAAGAAAACGTGTGTTGCCAAGATTGTACAGGCCAACTCCAACACTTTGTGTTTCTTGCCAATCCATACATATCGTCTCCGGTGGAAAAAGAATCCTTTGTGGCGGAGCAATTCCATAATTAACAACTGCAAGAAAGTTATATTTAAAAAGAGATTTTGTTTGTTTCTAAGAAAGGCATTAGGTATATATAGGTATAGTAAATATATAAAGTATATATAGGTATAGTAAAAATACTATTCTGCGGGAGCACCTGGAGGAACTAGCTACAATCCAAAACAGAAAAACTTATTGCAGACAGCTTTAATACCGCCAAATTCAAATTGGCTGGTCAACACAACGTTTTGGGAAAAAAAGTTTAGTCAACCATTTTAATTTTTCTAAGGCAAGGCTAACTGCCATCCTGTTTTTAGTATCTAACGCCAAGTTCCTCTCCATCTATAATCTTTAACCTGATTACCTCAACTACTGCTTTTTTCCTTATTATAACTTAAACCACAAACTTAGACTTGAAATTATATGGTAATAAATGCAAGGACAATGTAAAAACAAATAACTAGGAATGACGGTACCCCTACAAATATCAGATCTTTTCCTGAGCAATGTTAGCATTCAAAAACCTGTGAATAATGGAAGCTGTGAATAGCAACAATAAAACGCTTTTCTTTGCAAAACAGTCCCCAGTGGTGCCAGCGCACCCTCTGGAGTCACTGCACTGCATTCCCAGTGGTGCCAGTGCCCTCTCTGCACTCACTGCAGTGAATCCCCAGCGGAGACAGTGCACTCTCTGGACTGGCACCACTGGGGATGCAGTGCAGTGAGTCCAGAGAGTGCGCTGGCACCACTGGGGATGCAGTGCAGTGAGTCCAGAGAGTGAACTGGCACCTTGGGTATGTAGTGCAGTGAGTCCAGAGAGTGCACTGGCACCATGGGGATGCAGGGCAGTGAGTCCAGAGAGTGCGCTGGCACCACTGGGGATGCACTGCAGTGAGTCCAGAGAGTGCACTGGCACCATTGGGGATGCACTGCAGTGACTCCAGAGAGTGCACTGGCACCACTGGGGATGCAGTGCAGTGAGTCCAGAGAGTGCACTGGCACCACTGGGGATGCAGCGCAGTGAGTCCAGAGAGTGCAGTGGCAACACTGGGGATGCAGTGCAGTGAGTCCAGAGAGTGCACTGGCACCACTGGGGATGCAGTGCAGTGAGTCCAGAGAGTGCACTGGCACCACTTCGGATGCACTGCAGTGAATCCAGAGAGTGCACTGGCACCACTGGGGATGCAGTGCAGTGAGTCCAGAGGGTTCACTGGCACCACTGGGGATGCACTGCACTGAGTCCAGAGAGTGTACTGGCACCACTGGGGATGCAGTGCAGTGAGTCCAGAGAGTGCACTGGCACCACAGGGAATGCAGTGCAGTGAGTCCAGACAGTGCACTGGCACCACTGGGGATGCACTGCAGTGAGTCCAGAGAGTGCACTGGCACCACTGGGGATGCAGTGCAGTGAGTCCAGAGAGTGCACTGGCACCACTGGGGATGCAGTGCAGTGAGTCCATAGAGTGCACTGGCACCTCTGGGGATGCACTGCAGTGAGTCCAGAGAGTGCACTGGCACCACTGGGGATGCAGTGCAGTGAGTCCAGAGAGTGCACTGGCACCACAGGGGATGCACTGCAGTGAGTCCAGAGAGTGCACTGGCACCACTGGGGATGCAGTGCAGTGAGTCCAGAGAGTGCACTGGCACCACTGGGGATGCACTGCAGTGAGTCCAGAGAGTGCACTGGCACTCCTCGGAATGCACTGCATTGAGTCCATAGAGTGCACAGGCACCATTGGGGATGCAGTGCAGTGAGTCCAGAGAGTGCACTGGCACCACTGGGGATGCAGTGCAGTGAATCCAGAGAGTGCACTGGCACCACTGGGGATGCAGTGCAGTGAGTCCAGAGAGTGCACTGGCACCACTTGGGATTCAATGCAGTTAGTCCAGAGAATGCACTGGCACCACTGGGGATGCAGTGCAGTGAGTCCAGAGAGTGCACTTGCACCACTGGGGATGCAGTGCAGTGAATCCAGAGAGTGCACTGGCACCACTGGGGATGCAGTGCAGTGAGTCCAGACAGTGCACTGGCAACACTAGGGATGCATTGCATTGAGTCCAGAGAGTGCACTGGCACCACTGGCGATGCACTGCAGTGAGTCCAGAGAGTGCACTGGCACCACTGGGGATGCAGTGCAATGAATCCAGAGAGTGCACTGGCACCACTGGGGATGCAGTGCAGTGAGTCCAGTGAGTGCTCTGTCACCACTGGGGATGCAGTGCAGTGAATCCAGAGAGTGCACTGGCACCACTGGGCATGCAGTGCAGTGAGCCCAGAGAGTGCACTGGCACCACTGGGGATGCAGTGCAGTGAATCCAGAGAGTGCACTGGCACCACTGGGGATGCAGGGCAGTGAGTCCAGAGAGTGCACTGGCACCACTGGGGATGCACTGCAGTGAGTCCAGAGAGTGCAATGGCACCAGTGGGGATGCAGTGCAGTGAATCCAGAGAGTGCACTGGCACCACTGGGGATGCAGTACAGTGAGTCCAGAGAGTGCACTGGCACCACTGGCGATGCACTGCAGTGAGTCCAGAGAGTGCACTGGCACCACTGGGGATGCAGTGCAATGAATCCAGAGAGTGCTCTGTCACCACTGGGGATGCAGCGCAGTGACTCCAGAGAGTGCACTTGCACCACTGGGGATGCAGTGCAGTGAGTCCAGAGAGTGCACTGGCACCACTGGGGATGCAGCGCAGTGAGTGCAGAGAGTGCACTGGCACCACTGGGGATGCACTGCAGTGAGTCCAGAGAGTGCACTGGCACCAATGGGGATGCAGTGCAGTGAGTCCAGAGAGTGCACTGGCACCACTGGGGATGCACTGCAGTGACTCCAGAGAGTGCACTGGCACTACTGCGGATGCAGTGCAGTGAATCCAGAGAGTGCACTGGCACCACTGGGGATGCACTGCAGTGAGTCCAGAGAGTGCACTGGCACCACTGGGGATGCACTGCAGTGACTCCAGAGAGTGCACTGGCACCACTGTGGATGCAGTGCAGTGAATCCAGAGAGTGCACTGGCACCACTGCGGATGCAGTGCAGTGAGTCCAGAGAGTGCAGTGGCACCACTGGGGATGCACTGCAGTGAGTCCAGAGAGTGCACTGGCATCACTGGGGATGCAGTGCAGTGACTCCAGAGAGTGCACTGGCACCACTGGGGATGCAGTGCAGTGAGTCCAGAGAGTGCACTGGCACCACTGGGGATGCAGTGCAGTGAGTCCAGAGAGTGCACTGGCACCACTCGGGATGCACTGCAGTGAGTCCAGAGAGTGCACTGGCACTCCTCGGAATGCACTGCGTTAAGCCCATAGAGTGCACAGGCACCATTGGGGATGCAGTGCAGTGAGTCCAGAGAGTGCACTGGCACCACTGGGGATGCAGTGCAGTGAATCCAGAGAGTGCACTGGAACCACTGGGGATGCAGTGCAGTGAGTCCAGAGAGTGCACTGGCACCACTTGGGATTCAATGCAGTTAGTCCAGAGAATGCACTGGCAACACTGGGGATGCAGTGCAGTGAGTCCAGAGAGTGCACCGGCACCACTGGGGATGCAGTGCAGTGAGTCCACAGAGTGCACCGGCACCACTGGGGATGCAGTGCAGTGAGTCCAGAGAGTGCACTGGCACCACTGGGGATGCAGTGCAGTGAGTCCAGAGAGTGCACTGGCAACACTAGGGATGCATTGCATTGAGTCCAGAGAGTGCACTGGCACCACTGGCGATGCAGTGCAGTGAGTCCAGAGAGTGCACTGGCACCACTGGGGATGCAGTGCAATGAATCCAGAGAGTGCACTGGCACCACTGGTGATGCAGTGCAGTGAGTCCAGTGAGTGCACTGGCACCACTGGGGATGCAGTGCAGTGAATCCAGAGAGTGCACTGGCACCACTGGGCATGCAGTGCAGTGAGCCCAGAGAGTGCACTGGCACCACTGGGGATGCAGTGCAGTGAATCCAGAGAGTGCACTGGCACTACTGGGGATGCAGGGCAGTGAGTCCAGAGAGTGCACTGGCACCACTGGGGATGCACTGCAGTGAGTCCAGAGAGTGCACTGGCACCAGTGGGGATGCAGTGCAGTGAATCCAGAGAGTGCACTGGCACCACTGGGGATGCAGTGCAGTGAGTCCAGAGAGTGCACTGGCACCAGTGGGGATTCAAGGCAGTTAGTCCAGAGAATGCACTGGCACCAGTGGGGATTCAATGCAGTTAGTCCAGAGAATGCACTGGCACCACTGGCGATGCACTGCATTGAGTCCAGAGAGTGCACTGGCACCACTGGGGATGCAGTGCAGTGAGTCCAGAGAGTGCACTGGCACCAGTGGGGATGCAGTGCAGTGAATCCAGAGAGTGCACTGGCACCACTGGGAATGCAGTGCAGTGAGTCCAGAGAGTGCACAGGCACCACAGGGGATGCAGTGCAGTGAGTCCAGAGAGTGCACTGGCACCACTGGGGATGCAGTGCAGTGAGTCCAGAGAGTGCACTGGCACCACTGGCGATGCACTGCAGTGAGTCCAGAGAGTGCTCTGTCACCAGTGGGGATGCAGTGCAGTGAGTCCAGAGAGTGCACTGGCACCACTGGGGATGCAGTGCAGTGAGTCCAGAGAGTGCACCTGCACCAGTGGGGATTCAAGGCAGTTAGTCCAGAGAATGCACTGGCAACACTGGGGATGCAGTGCAGTGAGTCCAGAGAGTGCACTGGCACCAGTGGGGATGCAGTGCAGTGAGTCCAGAGAGTGCACTGGCACCAGTGGGGATGCAGTGCAGTGAATCCAGAGAGTGCACTGGCACCACAGGGAATGCAGTGCAGTGCGTCCAGAGAGTGCACAGGCACCACAGGGGATGCAGTGCAGTGAGTCCAGAGAGTGCACTGGCACCACTGGGGATGCAGTGCAGTGAGTCCAGAGAGTGCACTGGCACCACAGGGAATGCAGTGCAGTGAGTCCAGAGAGTGCACTGGCACCACTGGGGATGCACTGCAGTGACTCCAGAGAGTGCACTGGCACCACTGCGGATGCACTGCAGTGAGTCCAGAGAGTGCACTGGCACCACTGGGGATGCAGTGCAGTGAGTCCATAGAGTGCACTGGCACCACAGGTGATGCACTGCAGTGAGTCCAGAGAGTGCACTGGCACCACTGGGGATGCAGTGCAGTGAGTCCAGAGAGTGCACTGGCACCACTCGGGATGCACTGCAGTGAGTCCAGAGAGTGCACTGGCACTCCTCGGAATGCACTGCGTTGAGTCCATAGAGTGCACAGGCACCATTGGGGATGCACTGCAGTGAGTCTAGAGAGTGCACTGGCACCACTGGGGATGCACTGCAGTGAGTCCAGAGAGTGCACTGGCACTACTGGGGATGCACTGCAGTGAGTCCGCAGAGTGCACTGGCACCACTGGGGATGCAGTGCAGTGAGTCCAGAGAGTGCACTGGCACCACTGGGGATGCACTGCAGTGAATCCAGAGAGTGCACTGGCACCAGTGGGGATTCAAGGCAGTTAGTCCAGAGAATCCACTGGCAACACTGGGGATGCAGTGCAGTGAGTCCAGAGAGTGCACTGGCACCACTGGGGATGCACTGCAGTGAGTCCAGAGAGTGCACTGGCACCAGTGGGGATTCAATGCAGTTAGTCCAGAGAATGCACTGGCACCACTGGCGATGCACTGCATTGAGTCCAGAGAGTGCACTGGCACCACTGGGGATGCAGTGCAGTGAGTCCAGAGAGTGCACTGGCACCAGTGGGGATGCAGTGCAGTGAATCCAGAGAGTGCACTGGCACCACTGGGGATGCAGTGCAGTGAGTCCAGAGAGTGCACAGGCACCACTGGGGATGCAGTGCAGTGAGTCCAGAGAGTGCACTGGCACCACTCGGGATGCACTGCAGTGAGTCCAGAGAGTGCACTGGCACCACTGGCGATGCACTGCAGTGAGTCCAGAGAGTGCTCTGTCACCACTGGGGATGCACTGCAGTGACTCCAGAGAGTGCACTGGCACCACTGGGGATGCAGTGCAGTGAGTCCAGAGAGTGCACTGGAACCACTGGGGATGCAGTGCAGTGAGTCCAGAGAGTGCACTGGCAACACTGGGGATGCAGTGCAGTGAGTCCAGAGAGTGCACTGGCACCACTGGGGATGCAGCGCAGTGACTCCAGAGAGTGCACTGGCACCACTTCGGATGCACTGCAGTGAGTCCAGAGAGTGCACTGGCACCACTGGGGATGCAGTGCAGTGAGTCCAGAGGGTTCACTGGCACCACTGGGGATGCAGTGCAGTGAGTCCAGAGAGTGCACTGGCACCACTGGGGATGCAGTGCAGTGAGTCCAGAGAGTGCACGGGCACCACAGGGAATGCAATGCAGTGAGTCCAGAGAGTGCACTGGCACCACTGGGGATGCACTGCAGTGACTCCAGAGAGTGCACTGGCACCAGTGGGGATGCACTGCAGTGAGTCCAGAGAGTGCACTGGCACCACTGGGGATGCAGTGCAGTGAGTCCAGAGAGTACACTGGCACCACTGGGGATGCAGTGCAGTGAGTCCAGAGAGTGCACTGGCACCATTGGGGATGCAGTGCAGTGAATCCAGAGAGTGCACTGGCAATATTAGGGATGCATTGCATTGAGTACAGAGAGTGCACTGGCACCACTGGGGATGCACTGCAGTGAGTCCAGAGAGTGCACTGGCACCACAGGGGATGCAGTGCAGTGAGTCCATAGAGTGCACTGTCACCACTCTGGATGCAGAGCAGTAACTCCAGAGAGTGCACTGGCACCACTGGGGATGCAGTGCAGTGAGTCCAGAGAGTGCACTGGCACCACTGGGGATGCATTGCAGTGAGTCCAGAGAGTGCACTGGCACCACCTGGGGTGCCGTGCAGTGAGTCCAGAGAGTGCACTGGAACCACTGGGGATGCAGTGCAGTGAGTCCAGAGAGTGCACTGGCACCACTGGGGATGCCTTGCAGTGAGTCCAGAGAGTGCACTGGCACCACTCGGGATGCAGTGCACTGAATCCAGAGAGTGCACTGGCAACATTAGGGATGCATTGCATTGAGTGCAGAGAGTGCACTGGCACCACTGACGATGCACTGCAGTGAGTCCAGAGAGTGCACTGGCACCACTGGGGATGCACTGCAGTGAGTCCAGAGAGTGCACTGGAACCACTGGGGATGCACTGCAGTGAGTCCAGAGAGTGCACTGGAACCACTGGGGATGCACTGCAGTGAGTCCAGAGAGTGCACTGGCACCACTGGGGATGCACTGCCGTGAGTCCAGAGAGTGCACTGGCACCACTGGGGATGCACTGCAGTGAGTCCAGAGAGTGCACTGTCACCACTCTGGATGCAGAGCAGTGAGTCCAGAGAGTGCACTGGCACCACTGGGGATGCAGTGCAGTGAGCCCATAGAGTGGACTGGCACCACTGGGGATGCAGTGCAGTGAGTCCAGAGAGTGCACTGGCACCACTGGGGATGCACTGCAGTGAGTCCAGAGACTGCACTGGCACCACTGGGGATGCACTGTAGTGAGTCCACAGAGTGCACTGTCACCACTCTGGATGCAGAGCAGTAACTCCAGAGAGTGCACTGGCACCACAGGGGATGCAGTGCAGTGAGTCCAGAGAGTGCACTGGCACCAGTGGGGATGCAGTGCAGTGAGTCCAGAGAGTGCACTGGCACCACTGGGGATGCACTGCAGTGAGTCCAGAGACTGCACTGGCACCACTCTAGATGCACTGCAGTGAGTCCAGGGAGTGCACTGGCACCACTGGGGATGCAGTGCAGTGAGTCCAGAGAGTGCACTGGCACCACTGGGGATGCACTGCAGTGAGTCCAGAGAGTGCACTGGCACCTTGGGGATGCAGGGCAGTGAGTCCAGAGAGTGCACTGGCACCACTGGGGATGCAGTGCAGTGAGTCCAGAGAGTGCACTGGCACCACTAGGGATGCACTGCAGTGAGTCCAGAGAGTGCACTGGCACCACTGGGGATGCAGTGCAGTGAGTCCAGAGAGTGCACTGGCACCACTGGGGATGCACTGCAGTGAGTCCAGAGAGTGCACTGGCACCACTGGGGATGCAGTGCAGTGAGTCCAGAGAGTGCACTTGCACCCCTGGGGATGCAGTGCAGTGAATCCAGAGAGTGCACTGGCACCTTGGGAATGCAGTGCAGTGAGTCCAGAGAGTGCACTGGCACCACTGGGGATGCAGTGCAGTGAATCCAGAGAGTGCACTGGCACCACTGGGGATGCACTGCAGTGAGTCCAGAGAGTACACTGGCACCACTGGGGATGCAGTGCAGTGAGTCCAGAGAGTGCACTGGCACCATTGGGGATGCAGTGCAGTGAGTCCAGAGAGTGCACTGGCACTCCTCGGAATGCACTGCAGTGAGTCCAGAGAGTGCACTGGCACCACTGGGGATGCAGTGCAGTGAGTCCAGAGAGTGCACTGGCACCACTAGGGATGCACTGCAGTGAGTCCAGAGAGTGCACTGGCACCACTGGTGATGCAGTGCAGTGAGTCCAGAGAGTGCACTGGCACCACTGGGGATGCAGTGCAGTGAGTCCAGAGAGTGCACTGGCACCACTGGGGATGCAGTGCAGTGAGTCCAGAGAGTGCACTGGCACCTTGGGAATGCAGTGCAGTGAGTCCAGAGAGTGCACTGGCAACACTAGGGATGCAGTGCAGTGAGTCCAGAGAGTGCACTGGCACTCCTCGGAATGCACTGCATTGAGTCCAGAGAGTGCACAGGCACCACTGGGGATGCAGTGCATTGAGTCCAGAGAGTACACTGGCACCTTGGGAATGCAGTGCATTGAGTCCAGAGAGTATACTGGCACCACTGGGGATGCAGTGCAGTGAGTCCAGAGAGTGCACTGGCAACACTAGGGATGCATTGCAGTGAGTCCAGAGAGTGCACTGGCACTCCTCGGAATGCACTGCAGTGAGTCCAGAGAGTGCACAGGCACCTTGGGAATGCAGTGCATTGAGTCCAGAGAGTGCACAGGCACCACTGGGGATGCAGTGCATTGAGTCCAGAGAGTACACTGGCACCACTGGGGATGCACTGCAGTGAGTCCAGAGAGTGCACTGGCACCACTGGGGATGCACTGCAGTGAGTCCAGAAAGTGCACTGGCACCAGTGGGGATGCAGTGCATTGACTCCAGAGAGTGCACTGGCACCACTGGGGATGCAGTGCAGTGAGTCCAGAGAGTGCACTGGCACCTTGGGAATGCAGTGCATTGAGTCCAGAGAGTGCACAGGCACCACTGGGGATGCAGTGCATTGAGTCCAGAGAGTACACTGGCACCACTGGGGATGCACTGCAGTGAGTCCAGAGAGTGCACTGTCACCACTGGGGATGCAGTGCAGTGAGTCCAGAGAGTGCACTGCCGCCACAGGGGATGCACTGCAGTGACTCCAGAGAGTGCACTGGCACCACTGGGATGCAGTGCAGTGAGTCCAGAGAGTGCACTGGCACCTTGGGGATGCAGTGCAGTGAGTCCAGAGAGTGCACTGGCACCACTGGGGATGCAGTGCAGTGAGTCCAGAGAGTGCACTGGCACCACTGGGGATGCAGTGCAGTGAATCCAGAGAGTGCACTGGCAACACTGGGGATGCAGTGCAGTGAGTCCAGAGAGTGCACTGGCACCACTGGGGATGCAGTGCAGTGAGTCCAGAGAGTGCACTGGCACCACTGGGGATGCAGTGCAGTGAGTCCAGAGAGTGCACTGGCAACACTAGGGATGCATTGCATTGAGTCCAGAGAGTGCACTGCCACCACTGAGGATGCACTGCAGTGAGTCCAGAGAGTGCACTGGCACCACTGGGGATGCAGTGCAATGAATCCAGAGAGTGCACTGGCACCACTGGGGATGCAGTGCAGTGAGTCCAGTGAGTGCACTGGCACCACTGGGGATGCAGTGCAGTGAATCCAGAGAGTGCACTGGCACCACTGGGCATGCAGTGCAGTGAGCCCAGAGAGTGCACTGGCACCACTGGGGATGCAGTGCAGTGAATCCAGAGAGTGCACTGGCACCACTGGGGATGCAGGGCAGTGAGTCCAGAGAGTGCACTGGCACCACTGGGGATGCACTGCAGTGAGTCCAGAGAGTGCACTGGCACCAGTGGGGATGCAGTGCAGTGAATCCAGAGAGTGCACTGGCACCACTGGGGATGCAGTGCAGTGAGTCCAGAGAGTGCACCTGCACCAGTGGGGATTCAAGGCAGTTAGTCCAGAGAATGCACTGGCAACACTGGGGATGCAGTGCAGTGAGTCCAGAGAGTGCACTGGCACCACTGGGGATGCAATGCAGTGAGTCCAGAGAGTGCACTGGCACCAGTGGGGATTCAATGCAGTTAGTCCAGAGAATGCACTGGCACCACTGGCAATGCACTGCATTGAGTCCAGAGAGTGCACTGGCACCACTGGGGATGCAGTGCAGTGAGTCCAGAGAGTGCACTGGCACCAGTGGGGATGCAATGCAGTGAATCCAGAGAGTGCACTGGCACCACTGGGAATGCAGTGCAGTGAGTCCAGAGAGTGCACAGGCACCACAGGGGATGCAGTGCAGTGAGTCCAGAGAGTGCACTGGCACCACTGGGGATGCACTGCAGTGAGTCCAGAGAGTGCACTGGCACCACTGGGGATGCACTGCACTGAGTCCAGAGAGTGCACTGGCACCACTGGGCATGCAGTGCAGTGAGTCCAGAGAGTGCACTGGCACCACAGGGAATGCAGTGCAGTGAGTCCAGAGAGTGCACTGGCAACACTGGGGATGCACTGCAGTGACTCCAGAGAGTGCACTGGCACCAGTGGGGATGCAGTGCAGTGAGTCCAGAGAGTGCACTGGCACCACTGGGGATGCAGTGCAGTGAGTCCAGAGAGTGCACTGGCACCACTCGGGATGCACTGCAGTGAGTCCAGAGAGTGCACTGGCACTCCTCGGAATGCACTGTGTTGAGCCCATAGAGTGCACAGGCACCATTGGGGATGCAGTGCAGTGAGTCCAGAGAGTGCACTGGCACCACTGGGGATGCAGTGCAGTGAATCCAGAGAGTGCACTGGAACCACTGGGGATGCAGTGCAGTGAGTCCAGAGAGTGCACTGGCACCACTTGGGATTCAATGCAGTTAGTCCAGAGAATGCACTGGCAACACTGGGGATGCAGTGCAGTGAGTCCAGAGAGTGCACCGGCACCACTGGGGATGCAGTGCAGTGAGTCCACAGAGTGCACCGGCACCACTGGGGATGCAGTGCAGTGAGTCCAGAGAGTGCACTGGCACCACTGGGGATGCAGTGCAGTGAGTCCAGAGAGTGCACTGGCAACACTAGGGATGCATTGCATTGAGTCCAGAGAGTGCACTGGCACCACTGGCGATGCACTGCATTGAGTCCAGAGAGTGCACTGGCACCACTGGGGATGCAGTGCAATGAATCCAGAGAGTGCACTGGCACCACTGGGGATGCAGTGCAGTGAGTCCAGTGAGTGCACTGGCACCACTGGGGATGCACTGCAGTGAGTCCAGAGAGTGCACTGGCACTACTGGGGATGCAGGGCAGTGAGTCCAGAGAGTGCACTGGCACCACTGGGGATGCACTGCAGTGAGTCCAGAGAGTGCACTGGCACCAGTGGGGATGCAGTGCAGTGAATCCAGAGAGTGCACTGGCACCACTGGGGATGCAGTGCAGTGAGTCCAGAGAGTGCACTGGCACCAGTGGGGATTCAAGGCAGTTAGTCCAGAGAGTGCACTGGCACCAGTGGGGATTCAATGCAGTTAGTCCAGAGAATGCACTGGCACCACTGGCGATGCACTGCATTGAGTCCAGAGAGTGCACTGGCACCACTGGGGATGCAGTGCAGTGAGTCCAGAGAGTGCACTGTCACCAGTGGGGATGCAGGGCAGTGAGTCCAGAGAGTGCACTGGCACCACTGGGAATGCAGTGCAGTGAGTCCAGAGAGTGCACAGGCACCACAGGGGATGCAGTGCAGTGAGTCCAGAGAGTGCACTGGCACCACTGGGGATGCAGGGCAGTGAGTCCAGAGAGTGCACTGGCACCACTGCGGATGCAGCGCAGTGACTCCAGAGAGTGCACTGGCACCACTGGGGATGCACTGCAGTGAGTCCAGAGAGTGCACTGGCACTACTGGGGATGCACTGCAGTGAGTCCGCAGAGTGCACTGGCACCACTGGGGATGCAGTGCAGTGAGTCCAGAGAGTGCACTGGCACCAGTGGGGATGCACTGCAGTGAATCCAGAGAGTGCACTGGCACCAGTGGGGATTCAAGGCAGTTAGTCCAGGGAATGCACTGGCAACACTGGGGATGCAGTGCAGTGAGTCCAGAGAGTGCACTGGCACCACTGGGGATGCACTGCATTGAGTCCAGAGAGTGCACTGGCACCAGTGGGGATTCAATGCAGTTAGTCCAGAGAATGCACTGGCACCACTGGCGATGCACTGCATTGAGTCCAGAGAGTGCACTGGCACCACTGGGGATGCAGTGCAGTGAGTCCAGAGAGTGCACTGGCACCAGTGGGGATGCAGTGCAGTGAATCCAGAGAGTGCACTGGCACCACTGGGAATGCAGTGCAGTGAGTCCAGAGAGTGCACAGGCACCACTGGGGATGCAGTGCAGTGAGTCCAGAGAGTGCACTGGCACCACTCGGGATGCACTGCAGTGAGTCCAGAGAGTGCACTGGCACCACTGGCGATGCACTGCAGTGAGTCCAGAGAGTGCTCTGTCACCACTGCGGATGCAGTGCAGTGAATCCAGAGAGTGCACTGGCACCACTGAGGATGCAGTGCAGTGAGTCCAGAGAGTGCACTGGCACCACTGGGGATGCAGTGCAGTGAGTCCAGCGAGTGCACTGGCAACACTGGGGATGCACTGCAGTGAGTCCAGAGAGTGCACTGGCACCACTGGGGATGCAGCGCAGTCACTCCAGAGAGTGCACTGGCACCACTTCGGATGCACTGCAGTGAATCCAGAGAGTGCACTGGCACCACTGGGGATGCAGTGCAGTGAGTCCAGAGAGTGCACTGGCACCACTGGGGATGCAGTGCAGTGAGTCCAGAGAGTGCACTGGCACCACTGGGGATGCAGTGCAGTGAGTCCAGAGAGTGCACGGGCACCACAGGGAATGCAGTGCAGTGAGTCCAGAGAGTTCACTGGCACCACTGGGGATGCACTGCAGTGACTCCAGAGAGTGCACTGGCACCACTGCGGATGCACTGCAGTGAGTCCAGAGAGTGCACTGGCACCACTGGGGATGCACTGCAGTGAGTCCAGAGAGTGCACTGGCACCTCTGGGGATGCACTGCAGTGAGTCCAGAGAGTGCACTGGCACCACTGGGGATGCAGTGCAGTGAGTCCACAGAGTGCACTGGCACCACAGGGGATGCACTGCAGTGAGTCCAGAGAGTGCACTGGCACCACTGGGGATGCAGTGCAGTGAGTCCAGAGAGTGCACTGGCACCACAGGGGATGCAGTGCAGTGAGTCCAGAGAGTGCACTGGCACCACTGGGGATGCACTGCATTGAGTCCATAGAGTGCACAGGCACCATTGGGGATGCAGTGCAGTGAGTTCAGAGAGTGCACTGGCACCATTGGGGATGCAGTGCAGTGAGTCCAGAGAGTGCACTGGCACCACTGGGGATGCAGTGCAGTGAGTCCAGAGAGTGCACTGGCACCAGTGGGGATGCAGTGCAGTGAATCCAGAGAGTGCACTGGCACCACTGGGGATGCAGTGCAGTGAGTCCAGAGAGTGCACTGGCACCAGTGGGGATGCAGTGCAGTGAGTCCAGAGAGTGCACTGGCACCACTGGGGATGCACTGCAGTGAGTCCAGAGAGTGCACTGGCACCAGTGGGGATGCAGTGCAGTGAATCCAGAGAGTGCACTGGCACCACTGGGGATGCAGTGCAGTGAGTCCAGAGAGTGCACTGGCACCAGTGGGGATTCAAGGCAGTTAGTCCAGAGAATGCACTGGCAACACTGGGGATGCAGTGCAGTGAGTCCAGAGAGTGCACTGGCACCACTGGGGATGCACTGCAGTGAGTCCAGAGAGTGCACTGGCACCAGTGGGGATTCAATGCAGTTAGTCCAGAGAATGCACTGGCACCACTGGCGATGCACTGCATTGAGTCCAGAGAGTGCACTGGCACCACTGGGGATGCAGTGCAGTGAGTCCAGAGAGTGCACTGTCACCAGTGGGGATGCAGTGCAGTGAATCCAGAGAGTGCACTGGCACCACTGGGAATGCAGTGCAGTGAGTCCAGAGAGTGCACAGGCACCACAGGGGATGCAGTGCAGTGAGTCCAGAGAGTGCACTGGCACCACTGGGGATGCAGGGCAGTGAGTCCAGAGAGTGCACTGGCACCACTGCGGATGCAGCGCAGTGACTCCAGAGAGTGCACTGGCACCACAGGGGATGCACTGCAGTGAGTCCAGAGAGTGCACTGGCACCACTGGGGATGCAGTGCAGTGAGTCCAGAGAGTGCACTGGCACCACTCGGGATGCACTGCAGTGAGTCCAGAGAGTGCACTGGCACTCCTCGGAATGCACTGCATTGAGTCCATAGAGTGCACAGGCACCATTGGGGATGCAGTGCAGTGAATCCAGAGAGTGCACTGGCACCACTGGGGATGCAGTGCAGTGAGTCCAGAGAGTGCACTGGCACCAGTGGGGATGCAGTGCAGTGATTCCAGAGAGTGCACTGGCACCACTGGGGATGCACTGCAGTGAGTCCAGAGAGTGCACTGGCACCAGTGGGGATGCAGTGCAGTGAATCCAGAGAGTGCACTGGCACCACTGGGGATGCAGTGCAGTGAGTCCAGAGAGTGCACTGGCACCAGTGGGGATTCAAGGCAGTTAGTCCAGAGAATGCACTGGCAACACTGGGGATGCAGTGCAGTGAGTCCAGAGAGTGCACTGGCACCACTGGGGATGCACTGCAGTGAGTCCAGAGAGTGCACTGGCACCAGTGGGGATTCAATGCAGTTAGTCCAGAGAATGCACTGGCACCACTGGCGATGCACTGCATTGAGTCCAGAGAGTGCACTGGCACCACTGGGGATGCAGTGCAGTGAGTCCAGAGAGTGCACTGTCACCAGTGGGGATGCAGTGCAGTGAATCCAGAGAGTGCACTGGCACCACTGGGAATGCAGTGCAGTGAGTCCAGAGAGTGCACTGGCACCACAGGGGATGCAGTGCAGTGAGTCCAGAGAGTGCACTGGCACCACTGGGGATGCAGGGCAGTGAGTCCAGAGAGTGCACTGGCACCACTGCGGATGCAGCGCAGTGACTCCAGAGAGTGCACTGGCACCACTGGGGATGCACTGCAGTGAGTCCAGAGAGTGCACTGGCACTACTGGGGATGCACTGCAGTGAGTCCGCAGAGTGCACTGGCACCACTGGGGATGCAGTGCAGTGAGTCCAGAGAGTGCACTGGCACCAGTGGGGATGCACTGCAGTGAATCCAGAGAGTGCACTGGCACCAGTGGGGATTCAAGGCAGTTAGTCCAGAGAATGCACTGGCAACACTGGGGATGCAGTGCAGTGAGTCCAGAGAGTGCAATGGCACCACTGGGGATGCACTGCAGTGAGTCCAGAGAGTGCACTGGCACCAGTGGGGATTCAATGCAGTTAGTCCAGAGAATGCACTGGCACCACTGGCGATGCACTGCATTGAGTCCAGAGAGTGCACTGGCACCACTGGGGATGCAGTGCAGTGAGTCCAGAGAGTGCACTGGCACCAGTGGGGATGCAGTGCAGTGAATCCAGAGAGTGCACTGGCACCACTGGGAATGCAGTGCAGTGAGTCCAGAGAGTGCACAGGCACCACTGGGGATGCAGTGCAGTGAGTCCAGAGAGTGCACTGGCACCACTCGGGATGCACTGCAGTGAGTCCAGAGAGTGCACTGGCACCACTGGCGATGCACTGCAGTGAGTCCAGAGAGTGCTCTGTCACCACTGCGGATGCAGTGCAGTGAATCCAGAGAGTGCACTGGCACCACTGAGGATGCACTGCAGTGAGTCCAGAGAGTGCACTGGCACCACTGGGGATGCAGTGCAGTGAGTCCAGCGAGTGCACTGGCAACACTGGGGATGCACTGCAGTGAGTCCAGAGAGTGCACTGGCACCACTGGGGATGCAGCGCAGTGACTCCAGAGAGTGCACTGGCACCACTTCGGATGCACTGCAGTGAATCCAGAGAGTGCACTGGCACCACTGGGGATGCAGTGCAGTGAGTCCAGAGGGTTCACTGGCACCACTGGGGATGCAGTGCAGTGAGTCCAGAGAGTGCACTGGCACCACTGGGGATGCAGTGCAGTGAGTCCAGAGAGTGCACGGGCACCACAGGGAATGCAGTGCAGTGAGTCCAGAGAGTTCACTGGCACCACTGGGGATGCACTGCAGTGACTCCAGAGAGTGCACTGGCACCACTGGGAATGCAGTGCAGTGAGTCCAGAGAGTGCACTGGCACCACTGGGGATGCACTGCAGTGAGTCCAGAGAGTGCACTGGCACCTCTGGGGATGCACTGCAGTGAGTCCAGAGAGTGCACTGGCACCACTGGGGATGCAGTGCAGTGAGTCCACAGAGTGCACTGGCACCACAGGGGATGCACTGCAGTGAGTCCAGAGAGTGCACTGGCACCACTGGGGATGCAGTGCAGTGAGTCCAGAGAGTGCACTGGCACCACTCGGGATGCACTGCAGTGAGTCCAGAGAGTGCACTGGCACTCCTCGGAATGCACTGCATTGTGTCCATAGAGTGCACAGGCACCAGTGGGGATGCAGTGCAGTGAGTCCAGAGAGTGCACTGGCACCATTGGGGATGCAGTGCAGTGAGTCCAGAGAGTGCACTGGCACCACTGGGGATGCAGTGCAGTGAGTCCAGAGAGTGCACTGGCACCACTGGGGATGCAGGGCAGTGAATCCAGAGAGTGCACTGGCACCACTGGGGATGCAGTGCAGTGAGTCCAGAGAGTGCACTGGCACCACTTGGGATTCAATGCAGTTAGTCCAGAGAATGCACTGGCACCACTGGGGATGCAGTGCAGTGAGTCCAGAGAGTTCACTTGCACCACTGGGGATGCAGTGCAGTGAATCTAGAGAGTGCACTGGCACCACTGGGGATGCAGTGCAGTGAGTCCAGAGAGTGCACTGGCAACACTAGGGATGCATTGCATTGAGTCCAGAGAGTGCTCTGTAACCAGTGGGGATGCAGTGCAGTGAATCCAGAGAGTGCACTGGCACCACTGGGGATGCAGTGCAGTGAGTCCAGAGAGTGCACCTGCACCAGTGGGGATTCAAGGCAGTTAGTCCAGAGAATGCACTGGCACCACTGGGGATGCAGTGCAGTGAGTCCAGAGAGTGCACTGGCACCACTGGGGATGCAGTGCAGTGAGTCCAGAGAGTGCACTGGCACCAGTGGGGATTCAATGCAGTTAGTCCAGAGAATGCACTGGCACCACTGGCAATGCACTGCATTGAGTCCAGAGAGTGCACTGGCACCACTGGGGATGCAGTGCAGTGAGTCCAGAGAGTGCACTGGCACCAGTGGGGATGCAGTGCAGTGAATCCAGAGAGTGCACTGGCACCACAGGGAATGCAGTGCAGTGAGTCCAGAGAGTGCACAGGCACCACAGGGGATGCAGTGCAGTGAGTCCAGAGAGTGCACTGGCACCACTGGGGATGCACTGCACTGAGTCCAGAGAGTGCACTGGCACCACTGGGGATGCAGTGCAGTGAGTCCAGAGAGTGCACTGGCACCACAGGGAATGCAGTGCAGTGAGTCCAGAGAGTGCACTGGCACCACTGGGGATGCACTGCAGTGACTCCAGAGAGTGCACTGGCACCACTGCGGATGCACTGCAGTGAGTCCAGAGAGTGCACTGGCACCACTGGGGATGCAGTGCAGTGAGTCCATAGAGTGCACTGGCACCACAGGGGATGCACTGCAGTGAGTCCAGAGAGTGCACTGGCACCACTGGGGATGCAGTGCAGTGAGTCCAGAGAGTGCACTGGCACCACTCGGGATGCACTGCAGTGAGTCCAGAGAGTGCACTGGCACTCCTCGGAATGCACTGCGTTGAGTCCATAGAGTGCACAGGCACCATTGGGGATGCAGTGCAGTGAGTCCAGAGAGTGCACTGGCACCACTGGGGATGCAGTGCAGTGAATCCAGATAGTGCACTGGAACCACTGGGGATGCAGTGCAGTGAGTCCAGAGAGTGCACTGGCACCACTTGGGATTCAATGCAGTTAGTCCAGAGAATGCACTGGCAACACTGGGGATGCAGTGCAGTGAGCCCAGAGAGTGCACCGGCACCACTGGGGATGCAGTGCAGTGAGTCCAGAGAGTGCACCGGCACCACTGGGGATGCAGTGCAGTGAGTCCAGAGAGTGCACTGGCACCACTGGGGATGCAGTGCAGTGAGTCCAGAGAGTGCACTGGCAACACTAGGGATGCATTGCATTGAGTCCAGAGAGTGCACTGGCACCACTGGCGATGCACTGCAGTGAGTCCAGAGAGTGCACTGGCACCACTGGGGATGCAGTGCAGTGAATCCAGAGAGTGCACTGGCACCACTGGGCATGCAGTGCAGTGAGCCCAGAGAGTGCACTGGCACCACTGGGGATGCAGGGCAGTGAGTCCAGAGAGTGCACTGGCACCACTGGGGATGCACTGCAGTGAGTCCAGAGAGTGCACTGGCACCACTGGGGATGCAGTGCAGTGAATCCAGAGAGTGCACTGGAACCACTGGGGATGCAGTGCAGTGAGTCCAGAGAGTGCACTGGCACCAGTGGGGATTCAAGGCAGTTAGTCCAGAGAATGCACTGGCAACACTGGGGATGCAGTGCAGTGAGTCCAGAGAGTGCACTGGCACCACTGGGGATGCAGTGCAGTGAGTCCAGAGAGTGCACTGGCACCAGTGGGGATGCAGTGCAGTGAATCCAGAGAGTGCACTGGCACCACTGGGAATGCAGTGCAGTGAGTCCAGAGAGTGCACAGGCACCACAGGGGATGCAGTGCAGTGA
Organism: Anser anser; assembly: GCF_964211835.1. NCBI lineage: Eukaryota > Metazoa > Chordata > Aves > Anseriformes > Anatidae > Anser > Anser anser. The sequence goes on along the minus strand of NW_028153473.1, from coordinate 9,041 downwards.
GTCCAGAGAGTGCACTGGCACCACTGGGGATGCAGGGCAGTGAGTCCAGAGAGTGCTCTGTCACCACTGGGGACGCAGCGCAGTGACTCCAGAGAGTGCACTGGCACCACTGGGAATGCACTGCAGTGAGTCCAGAGAGTGCACTGGCACTACTGGGGATGCACTGCAGTGAGTCCGCAGAGTGCACTGGCACCAGTGGGGATTCAAGGCAGTTAGTCCAGAGAATGCACTGGCAACACTGGGAATGCAGTGCAGTGAGTCCAGAGAGTGCACTGGCACCACTGGGGATGCACTGCAGTGAGTCCAGAGAGTGCACTGGCACCAGTGGGGATTCAATGCAGTTAGTCCAGAGAATGCACTGGCACCACTGGCGATGCACTGCATTGAGTCCAGAGAGTGCACTGGCACCACTGGGGATGCAGTGCAGTGAGTCCAGAGAGTGCACTGGCACCAGTGGGGATGCAGTGCAGTGAATCCAGAGAGTGCACTGGCACCACTGAAAATGCAGTGCAGTGAGTCCAGAGAGTGCACAGGCACCACTGGGGATGCAGTGCAGTGAGTCCAGAGAGTGCACTGGCACCACTGGGGATGCACTGCAGTGAGTCCAGAGAGTGCACTGGCACCACTGGCGATGCACTGCAGTGAGTCCAGAGAGTGCTCTGTCACCACTGGGGATGCAGCGCAGTGACTCCAGAGAGTGCACTGGCACCACTGGGGATGCAGTGCAGTGAGTCCAGAGAGTGCACTGGAACCACTGGGGATGCAGTGCAGTGAGTCCAGAGAGTGCACTGGCACCACTGGGGATGCAGTGCAGTGAGTCCAGAGAGTGCACTGGCACCACTGGGGATGCACTGCAGTGACTCCAGAGAGTGCACTGGCACCACTGGGGATGCAGTGCAGTGAATCCAGAGAGTGCACTGGCACCACTGGGGATGCAGTGCAGTGAGTCCAGAGAGTGCACTGGCACCACTGCGGATGCAGTGCAGTGAGTCCAGAGAGTGCACTGGCACCACTGGGGATGCAGTGCAGTGAGTCCAGAGAGAGCACTGGCACCACTGCGGATGCAGTGCAGTGAGTCCAGAGAGTGCACTGGCACCACTGGGGATGCACTGCAGTGAGTCCAGAGAGTGCACTGGCATCACTGGGGATGCAGTGCAGTGACTCCAGAGAGTGCACTGGCACCACTGGGGATGCAGTGCAGTGAGTCCAGAGAGTGCACTGGCACCACTTGGGATGCAGTGCAGTGAGTCCACAGAGTGCACTGGCACCACAGGGGATGCACTGCAGTGAGTCCAGAGAGTGCACTGGCACCACTGGGGATGCAGTGCAGTGAGTCCAGAGAGTGCACTGGCACCACTGGGGATGCACTGCAGTGAGTCCAGAGATTGCACTGGCACCACTGGGGATGCAGTGCAGTGAGTCCAGAGAGTGAACTGGCACCTTGGGTATGTAGTGCAGTGACTCCAGAGAGTGCGCTGGCACCATGGGGATGCAGTGCAGTGAGTCCACAGAGTGCACTGGCACCACTGGGGATGCAGTGCAGTGAGTCCAGAGAGTGCACTGGCACCACTGGGGATGCACTGCAGTGACTCCAGAGAGTGCACTGGCACCACTGGGGATGCAGTGCAGTGAATCCAGAGAGTGCACTGGCACCACTGGGGATGCAGTGCAGTGAGTCCAGAGAGTGCACTGGCACCACTGCGGATGCAGTGCAGTGAGTCCAGAGAGTGCACTGGCACCACTGGGGATGCAGTGCAGTGAGTCCAGAGAGAGCACTGGCACCACTGGGGATGCAGTGCAGTGAGTCCAGAGAGTGCACTGGCACCACTGGGGATGCAGTGCAGTGAGTCCAGAGAGTGCACTGGCACCACTGGGGATGTACCCCGGTGAGTCCAGAGATTGCACTGGCACCACTGGGGATGCACTGCAGTGACTCCAGAGACTGCACTGGCACCACTGGGGATGCAGTGCAGTGAGTCCAGAGAGTGCACTGGCACCACTGGGGATGCACTGCAGTGAGTCCAGAGAGTGCACTGGCACCACTGGGGATGCAGTGCAGTGAGTCCAGAGAGTGCACTGGCACCACTGGGGATGCAGCGCAGTGACTCCAGAGAGTGCACTGGCACCACTGGGGATGCACGGCAGTGAGTCCAGAGAGTGCAGTGGCACCACTGGGATGCAGTGCAGTGACTCCAGAGAAGAAAAGAAGAAGAAGAAGAAGAAGGAAAGAAGAAGAAGAAAAAGAAGAAGAAGAAGTAGAAGAAGAAGAAGCAGAAGAAGAGAACACGCCGATGAAATTGAAGGAGATTTTTAGGAATATGAAGAATTTGAAGAATTTAAAGGAAAAGAAGAAAAGAAGAAGAAGAAGAAGAAGGAAAGAAGAAGAAGAAAAAGAAGAAGAAGAAGTAGAAGAAGAAGAAGAAGAAGAAGAGAACACGCCGATGAAATTGATGGAGATTTTTAGGAATATGAAGAATTTGAAGAATTTAAAGGAAAAGAAGAAAAGAAGAAGAAGAAGAAGAAGAAGAAGAAGAAGAAGAAGAAGAAGAAGAAGAAGTAGAAGAAGCAGGAGCAGAAGCAGAAGAAGAAGAAGAAGAAGAAGAAGAAGTGTACAGGCCGATGAAATTGAAGGAGATTTTTAAGAATACGAAGAACTTGAAGAATTTAAAGGAAAAGGAGCAAAGAAGAAGAAGAAGAAGAAGAAGAAGAAGGAGAAGAAGGAGAAGAAGGAGAAGAAGTAGAAGAAGGAGAAGAAGGAGAAGAAGGAGAAGAAGGAGGAGAAGAAGAAGAAGAAGAAGAAGAAGAAGAAGAAGAAGAAGAAGAAGAAGAAGAAGAAGAAGAAGAAGAAGAAGAAGAAGAAGAAGAAGAGGGGGAAAAGAAGAAGAAGAAGTAGGAGAAGAAGAAGAAGAAGAAGAAGGAGAAGAAGAAGAAGAAGAAGAAGAAGAAGAAGAGGGGGAAAAGAAGAAGAAGAAGTAGGAGAAGAAGAAGAAGAAGAAGAAGGAGAAGAAGAAGAAGAAGAAGAAGAAGAAGAAGAAAGAGAAGAAGGAGAAGAAGAAGAAGAAGAAGAAGAAGAAGAAGAAGAAGGAGAAGAAGAAGGAGAAGAAGAAGAAGAAGAAGAAGAAGAAGGAGAAGAAGAAGAAGAAGAAGAAGAAGAAGAAGAAGAGGAAGAGGAAGAGGAAGACGAAGACGAAGAAGAAAACACTCCGATGAAATTGAAGGAGATTTTTAGGAATATGAAGAATTTGAAGAATTTAAAGGAAAAGAAGAAAAGAAGAAGAAGAAGAAGAAGGAAAGAAGAAGAAGAAAAAGAAGAAGAAGAAGTACAAGAAGAAGAAGAAGAAGAAGAGAACACGCCGATGAAATTGAAGGAGATTTTTAGGAATATGAAGAATTTGAAGAATTTAAAGGAAAAGAAGAAAAGAAGAAGAAGAAGAATTAGAAGAAGCAGAAGAAGAAGAAGAAGAAGACCCCACTGGTGCCAGTGCACTCTCTGGACTCACTGCAGTGCATCCACAGTGGTGCCAGTGCACTCTCTGGACTCACTGCAGTGCATCCCCAGTGGTGCCAGTGCACTCTCTGGACTCACTGCACTGCATCCCCAGTGGTGCCAGTGCACTCTGCGGACTCACTGCAGTGCATCCCCAGTGGTGCCAGTGCACTCTCTGGACTCACTGCAGTGCATCCCCAGTGGTGCCAGTGCACTCTCTGGACTCACTGCACTGCATCCTCAGTAGTGCCAGTGCACTCTCTGGACTCACTGCAGTGCATCCCCAGTGGTGCCAGTGCACTCTCTGGACTCACTGCAGTGCATCCCCAGTGGTGCCAGTGCACTCTCTGCACTCACTGCACTGCATCCCCAGTAGTGCCAGTGCACTCTCTGGACTCACTGCAGTGCATCCCCAGTGGTGCCAGTGCACTCTCTGGACTCACTGCAGTGCATCCCCAGTGGTGCCAGTGCACTCTCTGGAGTCACTGCACTGCATCCCCAGTGGTGCCAGTGCACTCTCTGGAGTCACTGCACTGCATCCCCAGTGGTGCCAGTGCACTCTCTGGACTCACTTCAGTGCATCCCCAGTGGTGCCAGTGCACTCTCTGTAGTCACTGCGCTGCATCACCAGTGGTGACAGAGCACTCTCTGGACTCACTGCACTGCATCCCCAGTGGTGCCAGTGCACTCTCTGGACTCACTGCACAGCATCCCCAGTGGTGCCTGTGCACTCTCTGGACTCAATGCAGTGCATTCCGAGGAGTGCCAGTGCACTCTCTGGACTCACTGCAATGCATCCCTAGTGTTGCCAGTGCACTCTTTCGACTCACTGCACTGCATTCCCAAGGTGCCAGTGCACTCTCTGGACTCACTGCACTGCATCCCCAGTGGTGCCAGTGCACTCTCTGGAGTCACTGCACTGCATCCCCAAGGTGCCAGTGCACTCTCTGGACTCACTGCAGTGCATCCCCAGTGGTGCCAGTGCACTCTCTGGAGTCATTGCAGTGCATCCCCAGTGGTGCCAGTGCACTCTCTGGACTCACTGCACTGCATCGCCAGTGGTGCCAGTGCACTCTCTGGACTCACTGCACTGCATCCCCAGTGGTGCCAGTGCACTCTCTGGAGTCACTGCGCTGCATCCCCAGTGGTGACAGAGCACTCTCTGGACTCACTGCAGTGCATCGCCAGTGGTGCCAGTGCACTCTCTGGACTCACTGCACTGCATCCCCAGTGGTGCCAGTGCACTCTCTGGACTCACTGCACTGCATCCCCAGTGGTGCCTGTGCACTCTCTGGACTCACTGCACTGCATTCCCAGTGGTGCCAGTGCACTCTCTGGATTCACTGCACTGCATCCCCAGTGGTGCCAGTGCACTCTCTGGACTCACTGCACTGCATCGCCAGTGGTGCCAGTGCACTCTCTGGACTCACTGCACTGCATCCCCAGTGGTGCCAGTGCACTCTCTGGAGTCACTGCGCTGCATCCCCAGTGGTGACAGAGCACTCTCTGGACTCACTGCAGTGCATCGCCAGTGGTGCCAGTGCACTCTCTGGACTCACTGCACTGCATCGCCAGTGGTGCCAGTGCACTCTCTGGACTCACTGCACTGCATCCCCAGTGGTGCCTGTGCACTCTCTGGACTCACTGCACTGCATTCCCAGTGGTGCCAGTGCACTCTCTGGATTCACTGCACTGCATCCCCACTGGTGCCAGTGCACTCTCTGGACTCACTGCACTGCATCCCCAGTGGTGCCAGTGCACTCTCTGGACTCAATGCAGTGCATCGCCAGTGGTGCCAGTGCATTTTCTGGACTAACTGCATTGAATCTCCACTGGTGCCAGTGCACTCTCTGGACTCACTGCAGTGCATCCCCAGTGGTGCCAGTGCACTCTCTGGACTCACTGCACTGCATCCCCAGTGTTGCCAGTGCATTCTCTGGACTAACTGCCTTGAATCCCCACTGGTGCCAGTGCACTCTCTGGACTCACTGCACTGCATCCCCAGTGGTGCCAGTGCACTCTCTGGATTCACTGCACTGCATCCCCACTGGTGCCAGTGCACTCTCTGGACTCACTGCAGTGCATCCCCAGTGGTGCCAGTGCACTCTCTGGACTCACTGCCCTGCATCCCCAGTGGTGCCAGTGCACTCTCTGGATTCACTGCACTGCATCCCCAGTGGTGCCAGTGCACTCTCTGGGCTCACTGCACTGCATGCCCAGTGGTGCCAGCGCACTCTCTGGATTCACTGCACTGCACCCCAGTGGTGACAGAGCACTCACTGGACTCACTGCACTGCATCCCCAGTGGTGCCAGTGCACTCTCTGGATTCATTGCACTGCATCCCCAGTGGTGCCAGTGCACTCTCTGGACTCACTGCAGTGCATCGCCAGTGGTGCCAGTGCACTCTCTGGACTCAATGCAATGCATCCCTAGTGTTGCCAGTGCACTGTCTGGACTCACTGCACTGCATCCCCAGTGGTGCCAGTGCACTCTCTGGATTCACTGCACTGCATCCCCACTGGTGCAAGTGCACTCTCTGGACTCACTGCACTGCATCCCCAGTGGTGCCAGTGCATTCTCTGGACTAACTGCATTGAATCCCAAGTGGTGCCAGTGCACTCTCTGGACTCACTGCACTGCATCCCCAGTGGTGCCAGTGCACTCTCTGGATTCACTGCACTGCATCCCCACTGGTGCCAGTGCACTCTCTGGACTCACTGCAGTGCATCCCCAGTGGTGCCAGTGCACTCTCTGGACTCACTGCACTGCATCCCCAATGGTGCCTGTGCACTCTATGGACTCAATGCAGTGCATCCCCTGTGGTGCCAGTGCACTCTGTGGACTCACTGCACTGCATCCCCAGTGGTGCCAGTGCACTCTCTGGACTCACTGCAGTGCATCCCCAGAGGTGCCAGTGCACTCTATGGACTCACTGCACTGCATCCCCAGTGGTGCCAGTGCACTCTCTGGACTCACTGCAGTGCATCCGCAGTGGTGCCAGTGCACTCTCTGGAGTCACTGCAGTGCATCCCCAGTGGTGCCAGTGCACTCTCTGGACTCACTGCACTGCATTCCCTGTGGTGCCAGTGCACTCTCTGGACTCACTGCACTGCATCCCCAGTGGTGCCAGTGCACTCTCTGGACTCAGTGCAGTGCATCCCCAGTGGTGCCAGTGCACTCTCTGGACTCACTGCACTGCATCCCCAGTGGTGCCAGTGCACTCTCTGGATTCACTGCAGTGCATCCCCAGTGGTGCCAGTGCACTCTCTGGAGTCACTGCGCTGCATCCCCAGTGGTGCCAGTGCACTCTATGGACTCACTGCACTGCATCCCCAGTGTTGCCAGTGCACTCTCTGGACTCACTGCACTGCATCCCCAGTGGTTCCAGTGCACTCTCTGGACTCACTGCACTGCATCCCCAGTGGTGCCAGTGCACTCTCTGGAGTCACTGCGCTGCATCCCCAGTGGTGCCAGTGCACTCTCTGGACTCACTGCAGTGCATCGCCAGTGGTGCCAGTGCACTCTCTGGACTCACTGCACAGCATCCCCAGTGGTGCCAGTGCACTCTCTGGAGTCACTGCAGTGCATCCCCAGTGGTGCCAGTGCACTCTCTGGACTCACTGCACTGCATTCCCTGTGGTGCCAGTGCACTCTCTGGACTCACTGCACTGCATCCCCAGTGGTGCCAGTGCACTCTCTGGACTCAGTGCAGTGCATCCCCAGTGGTGCCAGTGCACTCTCTGGACTCACTGCACTGCATCCCCAGTGGTGCCAGTGCACTCTCTGGATTCACTGCACTGCATCCCCAGTGGTGCCAGTGCACTCTCTGGAGTCACTGCGCTGCATCCCCAGTGGTGCCAGTGCACTCTATGGACTCACTGCACTGCATCCCCAGTGTTGCCAGTGCACTCTCTGGACTCACTGCACTGCATCCCCAGTGGTTCCAGTGCACTCTCTGGACTCACTGCACTGCATCCCCAGTGGTGCCAGTGCACTCTCTGGAGTCACTGCGCTGCATCCCCAGTGGTGACAGAGCACTCTCTGGACTCACTGCAGTGCATCGCCAGTGGTGCCAGTGCACTCTCTGGACTCACTGCACAGCATCCCCAGTGGTGCCAGTGCACTCTCTGGACTCACTGCACTGCATCCCCAGTGGTGCCTGTGCACTCTCTGGACTCACTGCACTGCATTCCCAGTGGTGCCAGTGCACTCTCTGGATTCACTGCACTGCATCCCCACTGGTGCCAGTGCACTCTCTGGACTCACTGCACTGCATCCCCAGTGGTGCCAGTGCACTCTCTGGACTCAATGCAGTGCATCGCCAGTGGTGCCAGTGCATTCTCTGGACTAACTGCATTGAATCCCCACTGGTGCCAGTGCACTCTCTGGACTCACTGCAGTGCATCCCCAGTGGTGCCAGTGCACTCTCTGGACTCACTGTACTGCATCCCCAGTGTTGCCAGTGCATTCTCTGGACTAACTGCCTTGAATCCCCACTGGTGCCAGTGCACTCTCTGGACTCACTGCACTGCATCCCCAGTGGTGCCAGTGCACTCTCTGGACTCAATGCACTGCATCCCCAGTGGTGCCAGTACACTCTCTGGACTCACTGCAGTGCATCCCCAGTGGTGCCAGTGCACTCTCTGGACTCACTGCCCTGCATCCCCAGTGGTGCCAGTGCACTCTCTGGATTCACTGCACTGCATCCCCAGTGGTGCCAGTGCACTCTCTGGGCTCACTGCACTGCATGCCCAGTGGTGCCAGTGCACTCTCTGGATTCACTGCACTGCATCCCCAGTGGTGACAGTGCACTCACTGGACTCACTGCACTGCATCCCCAGTGGTGCCAGTGCACTCTCTGGATTCATTGCACTGCATCCCCAGTGGTGCCAGTGCACTCTCTGGACTCACTGCAGTGCATCGCCAGTGGTGCCAGTGCACTCTCTGGACTCAATGCAATGCATCCCTAGTGTTGCCAGTGCACTCTCTGGACTCACTGCACTGCATCCCCAGTGGTGCCAGTGCACTCTCTGGATTCACTGCACTGCATCCCCTGTGGTGCAAGTGCACTCTCTGGACTCACTGCACTGCATCCCCAGTGGTGCCTGTGCATTCTCTGGACTAACTGCATTGAATCCCAAGTGGTGCCAGTGCACTCTCTGGACTCACTGCACTGCATCCCCAGTGGTGCCAGTGCACTCTCTGGATTCACTGCACTGCATCCCCACTGGTGCCAGTGCACTCTCTGGACTCACTGCACTGCATCCCCAGTGGTGCCAGTGCACTCTCTGGACTCACTGCACTGCATCCCCAATGGTGCCTGTGCACTCTATGGACTCAATGCAGTGCATTCCGAGGAGTGCCAGTGCACTCTCTGGACTCACTGCACTGCATCCCCAGTGGTGCCAGTGCACTCTCTGGACTCACTGCACTGCATCCCCAGTGGTGCCAGTGCACTCTCTGGACTCACTGCAGTGCATCCCGAGAGGTGCCAGTGCACTCTCTGGACTCACTGCAGTGCATCCCCAGTGGTGCCAGTACACTCTCTGGACT
>NW_028153474.1:0-17588 GCF_964211835.1 Anser anser | reverse complement strand
CACCCTGCCTTTATTTGCATGGCCACGCCCCCTTACAGCCCCACCCACCGCCCCTAGCCCCGCCCTTTCCATCATAGCCCCGCCCACTTCCCGCTCCTTCCCATAGCCCCGCCCCCTCGGTCCCTGACTGTAGCTCCGCCCCTTCCCCTTGAAGCCCCGCCCCTTCCCACAGCCACGCCCCTTCCCTCTTGACCACGCCCCCTCCCTCTTAGCCCCACCCCTTCCCTCTTAGCCCCGCCCCTTCCCCATAACCCTCCACCTTGCCATAGCCCCGCCCCCCGCAGCCCCACCCACAACCGGCCCTCCCACCAGTAGCTACGCCCCCTCAGTGGCCACGCCCCCTCCCGTGGCCACGCCCCCTCCCGTGGCCACGCCCCCTCCCGTGGCCCCGCCCCTCTCACCGGGGGCTGAGGGCGACCGGCTCCATCGGCCCCGCCTCCCCGGGGGCGTCTCCCAGGGGGCCCCTGGGGGGGGGGAGGAGCATGGTGGGGGGAGGGGCACCCAGGTACCCCCCCATGGCCCCCCCCACCCCGCTGCCCCCCAGGTACCTCCCATTGCCCCCCCATAATTAATTACCCCCCCAATTAATTAACCCCCCCCACAAATTACCTGAGACAGCGGTAGGCCCCCCCTGCTGCCCCATCTAATTAATTAACCCCCCCCCATAATTAATTACCCCCCGCTAATTACCTATGCTCCCGGTAGCCCCCCCCCCCCGCTCCCCCTCCCCCAAATAATTAACCCCCCCCTAATTAATTACCCCCAGTTAATTACCTTTGCCCCAGTGGGCCTCCCCTGCTGCCCCCCCACGATTAATTACCCCCCCCATAACTAATTAATTAGCCCTAGTTAATTACCTTAGCCCCGGTAGGCCCCCACTGCCCCCCACAGTTAATTAACCCACCCCCAATTAATTACCCTCCGTAAAATTACCTGAGCCCCCAGTAGGCCCCCTCCACTGCCCCCCCTAATTAATTACCCCCCCAATTAATTAACCCCCCCCCCAAATTACCTGAGCCCCCAGTAGGCCCCCCCTGCTGCCCCCCCAATTAATTACCGCCCCCCTAATTAATTACCCCGTTAATTACCTGAGCCCCCGGTAGGCCCCCCCGATGCGCTGCAGCCGCAGCCGCTGGGTGCCCCCGCGGGGGGGGGCAGGCTCCGCGCCACCGCCCCCGCCCGGGCGCCCGCCATGGCCCCCGCCACCGCCCCCAGCGCCCCCGGGGAGCCCACGCGCACCTGGGGGCGGGGACACCTCGGGACACGCCCCCCGGACACGCCCAGTCAGGCCACGCCCCCTCAAACCACGCCCCCCGTAAGCCACGCCCACCCCTCCCCAACACCCCCCCCATGGACCCCCCTTTGGACCCGCCCCGAACCAAGGGGGCGGGGCCCAGCAAGCCACGCCCACTGTGGCCACGCCCACCTGGCCCCTCCCTTCAAGCCACGCCCCCTCGCAGGCCACGCCCCACGGAGCCACGCCCCCCAACCTGACCGCAACCCCCTCCCCTCCCAGCCCTTGGAGCATGCTCAAGGGGGAGGAGCCCCAGAAGCCCCGCCCCCAGGCCACGCCCACCTCCCTCAAGCCCCTCCCACCTCTCTCAAGCCCCTCCCACCTCCATTAGGCTCCGCCCCTCCCTAAGCCCCGCCCACAAATGGCCCCTCCCCGCGCACCACTGGGGGCAGGGACTCACACAGGCCACGCCCACATTGGCCACGCCCCCTCCCCGGGCGGGGCTTGGGGGCAAGGGGGCGGGGTTTGAGGATAAGGGGCGGGGCTTGTGGACCGGGGGGCGGGGCTTGTGGACCAGGGGGCGGGGTTTGTGGACCAGGGGGCGGGGCTTGTGGACCAGGGGGCGGGGCTTGTGGAGCAGGGGGCGGGGCCTCACCGTGTCCACGCCGCCGGGGGCGGGGCTGAGCGTCACCAGCATGGGGAAGGTGGGGGCGGTCAGCTGGGGTACCAGTGACACCAGTTACACCTCCCAGTACCTCCCAGTACAGACCAGTCCCCTCCCAGTCTCTCCCAGTAACCCCCAGTCCCCTCCCAGTAGCTCCCAGTACCCCCCAGTTCCCTTCCAGTGCCCCACAGATGCCTCCCAGTACCCCCCAGTTTCCCCCAGTCCCCTCCCAGTAACCCCCAGTTCCCTCCCAGTAGCTCCCGGTATCCCCCAGTCCCCTCCCAGTAACCCCCAGTTCCCTCCCAGTAACCCCCAGTTCCCTCCCAGTAGCTCCCAGTACAGCCCAGCTCCCCCCAGAGCCACCCAGTCCCCTCCCAGTATCACCCAACCCCTCCCAGTACCCTCCAGTCCCCTCCCAGTACAGCCCAGTGCCCTCCCATTCCCCCCCAGTGCCTCCCAGTGCCCCCCAGTCCCCCTCCCAGTCCCCCAGTCCCTCCCAGTACCCTCCCAGTACCCTCCCAGTCCCCCCAGTGCCCACCAGTCCACGGGGCCGGTTGCAGAAGCGCTGTGGGGCCAGGGGAAAGGCTTCGGGGCCCAGCTCCCGCTGCAGCTGCGCCAACTGGGCAAACTGGGAGCACTGGGAGCGTCGGGGGGGGGCCTGCCCAGTGCTCCCAGTGCCCCCAGTATCACCCCCAGGGCCCTCCCAGTTTCCCCCAGCCCCCCCACCAGTGGTTCCCAGTGTCCCCGCCAGTGCCTCCCAGTACATTCCAGTAACACACCAGTGCCCCCCACTTCATCCCAGTACCCTCCCAGTCCCCTCCCAGTAAGTCCCAGTGCCCTCCAGTGCTTCCCAGTCCCCTCCCAGTCCCCTCCCAGCCCCTCCCAGTCCCCTCCCAGTCCCTCCCCAGCCCCTCCCAGTCCCTCCCAGTGCCCCCCGTCCCCTCCCAGTCCCCCCCAGTCCCCTCCCAGTCCCCTCCCAGTCCCTCCCCAGCCCCTCCCAGTCCCTCCCAGTCCCCTTCCAGCCCCTCCCAGTGCCCCCCCAACCCCTCACCCTCCCAGTCCCTCCCTCCCAGTCCCTCCCAGTGTCCCCCCAACCCCTCCCAGCCCCCCCCCAGCCCCTCCCAGTCCCTCCCAGTGCCCCCCAGTGCCTCACCAGCGCGGGGGGCTGGGCGCAGCGGTAGAGGCCGCCCAGGGGGGGGCTGCAGGGGACCCCCCCCAGGCTCAGCCCCACCAGGAGGCGCCGCGCGGCCCCCCCCGGGCCCCCCCCGGGCTCCTCCCGCACCAGCACGAAGTCGGGCCGCACCCTCCTGATGACGTCACGGGGCGGGGGGGGGTGTGGTGTGTGTGACGTCACCGGGCCGTGACGTCACGCGACGAAGCCCCCCCCCCCCCCGGGGTGGCATCAAAGCGACCCCCCCCCCCCAAATCCCCGCCCCCCCTCCGTTTTCGGTGCCCCCCCCCCAAATTGTAATTGCGGGTGCCCCAAATTGCCCCGAATTCCCCCCAAATTCCCGCCCTGCCCTCCCCCCATCCCCCCCCGAACCCAAATTCCCCCTAATTCAACCCAAATCCCCCCCGCCCCCCCCCAAAAAATCCCACTCCAAACCCCCCCAAATCCCCCTGATTAGCCCCAAATCCCCCAGCCCCCCAAAAATCCCCTTAAACCACCCCAAAATCAACCCTGAACCCCCAAATCCCCTGAAACCACCCCAAAAACCCTCCCTGCAGCCCCAAAATTCCCTTAAACCACCCAAAATCCCCCTGAACCCCCAAATCCCCTTAAACCACCCCAAAAAATCCCCGACCCCCTAAATCCCATTAAATCACCCCAAAATCCCCACTGTACCCCCAAAAATCAACCCTAAACCCCAAAAATCCCCTGAAACCACCCCAAAATCCCCCCCACGACCCCCCCTCAACCCCCCCCCCGCACCCCAAATTGGAGGAGGAACCCCCAAATCCCCCCCCACAGCCCCCCAAAATGGGGTCAAACCTCCCAAAATTGGGGTCCCCGAAACTGGGAGTCCCCCCCAAAAATAGGGGGGGTGATCCCAAAAAGGGGGGTGATCCTATAAGGGGGGGGGAACCCCAAAAAGGGGAGGGTGAACCTAAATTGGGGGGGACCCCAAATGGGGGGGTGACCCCAAAACAGAGGGGGGGGGACCCCAGAAGAGGCTTCACCCCAACAGGGGGAGGGACCCCAAATGGGGGGGGACCCCAAAAAGGGGGGGTGACCCCAAAAAGGGGGGGTGACCCCAAAAAGGGGGGGGGGTGACCCCAAACCCACCGCGTGCCCCCCCGGGGGGTGTCGATGGTGACGCTGAGGGCGCCGTGGGTCGAGGCCACCGCCGAGAGCTCCGAGAACTGCGCCTGGGGGGGGGACCCCAAAATCGGGGGGGGGTCACCCCACATCCGGGGGGGACCCTAAAACCCACGGGGGGACCCCAAAACCCACGGGGGGACCCCAAAACCCGGGGGGGGAGCCCTAAATCCACCCCCCCCCCCTCCCCGGGCACCAAAATCGGCCTGAACCCCCAAATTGGGCTTAAAAAGGGAGGTTTTGGGGCACCCCAAAATCCAGGTGGGACCCCAAAATTATAGGGGGGGGGCAAAATCTGTGGGGTGACTCCAAAACCCCCTTGGAATCCCAAAATGTCTCCCAGGTGGTCCCAAAATGGCCTGAACCCCAAATTGGGTCAAAAAATGGAGGGTTTGGGGCACCCCAACATTCAGGTGGGACCCCAAAATTAAAGGGGGTGCCCCAAAAATCTATGGGGTGACCCCAAAACCTCCTTGGAACCCCCCCAGATCCTCCCAGACTGCCCCAAAACTGTGGGAACCCCCAAATTTTGTCAATAGCGGAGGTTTGAGGGGCACCCCAAAATCCCCCTGGTGGCCCCAACACCCATGGGGCACCCCAAAATTCACCAGGGACCCCAAAAGCCCATCGATCGGCCCCAAATACGCCCCTAATGCCCCCCCCATATCCTTACCCCCCCCCCAAATCCATCAGAACCCCAAATTTGAGTCCAGAAACGGAGATTTAGGGGCACCCCAAAACCCACGGGGCACCCCAAAACCCCCCCGAGAACCCCAAACCTGACGTTTTTTCCCCCAAATCTTGCCCGTACCCCCATAAAGGGGCCGTGGGGGCAATGGGGGGGTCCCAGAACCCCCCAATTTTTTTGGGGGGGATCCCAGAACGTCCCATTTTTTTGGGGGGGGGTCCGAGGACCCCAAAATTTTGGGGGCCCCCCCCCCAAACCTCACCTGCTCCACGCGCAGCTCCACGTCCCCGTGCACCGACTTCCCCCGGAACAGCTTCACCCTGGGGGGGGCACCCCAAAAATGGGACCCCCCCCCCAAAAATGGGGACCCCACCCAAACAAGGGGACACCCCCAAAAAAAGGGGAGACCCCCCCCCAAAATAGGGGACCCCTCCCCAAAACATGGGACCCCCCCCAAGTTTCTCTCCCTAAAGTAACCCCCCCAAAATGCCCCCCCCAAAAATGACCCCCCCCAAAATGACCCCCCCCAAATTACTCCCCCTAAAAGGCCCCCCCAAATCTGCCCCCCCAAATGACCCCCCCAAAATTAACCCCCCCAAATCACTTCCCCCAAATGACCCCCCCAAAATGACCCCTCCCTAAAATGCCCCCCACGAGCCCCCCCCGTCCCAAATGGCCCCCCCCCAAATCCCCCTCCCCAAAATGCCCCCCCAAAGCCTCCCAAATCCACCCCCCCAACCCCCCCCAAATAACCCCCCCAAATCCCCCCCCCGAAATGCCCCCCCCAAATCCCCCCCCCCAGTCCCCCCCAATAAATCCCCCCAGATCCCCCCCAAAATCCCCCCAAAATCCCCCCAAATACTCCCCCAATAAATCCCCCCCGGTCCCCCCCCCCCATAAATCCCCCCCAAATTCCACCCCCCCACTAAAAATCTCCCCATAACCCCCCCCAAAAAATCCCCCCCCTATAAATCCCCCCCCCCCAAAAAATCCCCCCATGGACCCACCCCCAATAAATCCCCGCCCCACAGCCCCCCCAAAAAATCCCCCCCCCATAAATCCCCCCCCCCAAAAAAATCCCCCCATGGACCCCCCCCATAAATCCCTGCCCCATAGCCCCCCCTCATAAACCCCCCCCATAAATCCCCCCCCATAAATCCCCCCCCATAAATCCCCCCCCTCCTCAAACCTCCCCCCCCCAAAAAATCCCCTTATGGACCCCCCCCCATAAATCCCTGCCCCATAGCCCCCCCCCATAAACTCCCCCCATAAATCCCCCCCCCAAAAAATTCCCCCATGGACCCCCCCACCCCATAAATCCCTGTCCCAAATCCCCCCCATAAATCCCCCCCCATAAATCCCCCCCCATAAATCCCCCCCCCATAAATCCCCCCCCATAAATCCCCCCCCATAAATCCCCCCCCCCATAAATCCCCCCCCATAAATCCCCCCCCCATAAATCCCCCCCCCATAAATCCCCCCCCCATAAATCCCCCCCCCATAAATCCCCCCATGGACCCCCCCCATAAATCCCTGCCCCATAGCCCCCCCCCCCAAATCCAACCCCCCCAAATCCCCCCCCATAAATCCCCCCCCCCCCAAAAAATCCCCCCATGGACCCCCCCCCCCATAAATCCCTGCCCCATAGCCCCCCCCATAAATCCCCCCCCATAATTCCCCCCCCCCCAAAAAAATTCCCCCATGGACCCCCCCCCATAAATCCCTGCCCCATAGCCCCCCCCTCTAAATTCCCCCCCATAAATCCCCCCCCCCATAACCCCCCCCCAAATCCCCCCCCCGCCCCCCCCCCCGTACCAGTCGGTCTCGGGGGGGCCGATCACGAGCAGCAGCGGGGCCGGGGGGGGGGCGCGGGGGGGGCTCCCGCCGCCCTCCCCCCCCCCCGCCGCCCCCCCCGCCAAGAAGTTGCCGTCAGAGAGCCGCCGCCGCAGGTACTCCATGGGGGGGGGGCTATAGGGGGCCTATAGGGGCTGTAGGGGACCCTATAGGGGTGGGGGGGGGCTATAGGGGCGGGGCTATAGGGGCTGGGGGGGCTATAGGGGGCCTATAGGAGCGGGGAAGGGGGGGCTATAGGAGCTATAGGGTGGGGGGGGCTATAGGGGGCCTATAGGGCCAGAGGGGGTATAGGGGCTATAGGGGGCCTATAGGGGCTGGGGGGGGCTATAGGGGCTATAGGATCTGGGGGGCTATAGGGGGCCTATAGGGCCAGAGGGGGTATAGGGGCTATAGGGGGCCTATAGGGGCTGGGGGGGGCTATAGGGGCTATAGGGCTGGGGAGAGCTATAGGGAACCCTATAGAGGCGGGGGGGCTATGGGGGGCCCTATAGGGGTAGGGGGTCTATAGGGGATCTGCCCTATAGTGGTCCGTCCTATAGGGTCTGCCCTATAGGGGCTCTGTACTATAGGCTCTCTGCCCTATAGGGGTCCGCCCTATAGGTGCTCTGTCCTATAGGGGTCTGTCCTATAGGGTCTCCGCCCTACAGGGTCTCCGTCCTATAGGTTCTCCGCCCTATAGGGGCTCAGTCCTATAGGCCCCCCCCCCCTCCCGCTCTGTGGGGCTGCCCTATAGGGAGCCCTGCCCTATAGGGGGTGCTATAGGGGAGCCGGAGGGCCTGGGAGCCCTATAGGGGAAGGGGGGGCTATAAGGGGGAGATGGGGGGGGGGAGAAGGGTGCCCCTATAGGGGAGGAGGGTTTGGGGGAGGCAGCTGTATAGGGGGAGAGCTGTAGGAGAAAGGGGCTATAGGGGAAAAGGAGATATAGGGAAAAGGGGCTATAGGGGAAAAGGAGATTTAGGGGAAAAGGGATATAGGGGAAAGGAGGGCCCAGCCCTATACCTCTATAGGGGAAAGGGGGCTGTAGGAAAAAGGTGGAGCTATATGGGAAGAAGGGCTATAGGGGCAGGGGCTATGGGGTGGTATAGGGGAGGCTATAGGGGGCTATAGGGGAATATGGGGGGCTATGGGGGGATATAGGGGAGGCTATAGGGGAATGTAGGGCGCTGTGGAATCTATAGGGGGTCTATAGGGGGACGTATGGGATCTATAGGGGAGGGGGATCTATGGGGGGGTCTGTGGGGGTCTATAGGGGGCCTATGGGGATCTATAGGGGTATCTATAGGGGCCTATAGGGGATCTATGGGGGATGTATAGGGGCCTATAGGGGAATCTATAGGGGACCTATAGGGGAGGGGGATCTATGGGGGATCTATAGGGGAGGGGCCGCCCTAGGGGAGGGGCCGCCCTATAGGAGCCCCATAGGAGCCCCGCAGCAGCCCCGCGCACCTATAGGGGGAGCCCCGCCCCGCCCCGCCCCCACTTCCGGCCCCGCCCCCACTTCCGGCCCCGCCCCCTCGCCCCCTCCCTTGGCCCCGCCCCCGGCCCCGCCCCCCCCGCGCGGAGGAGAACGGAGGGGGGCGGGGCCTGGCGGTGACGTCACCGGCGGCCCCGCCCGCGGCTCTGCAGAGGGAAGGGGGCGGGGCGGGCAGGTGGGGGCGGTGACGTCACGCGGCGTCACTTCCGGCCCCGCCCACCCCCCCCCCAAAAAAAATAACAGCGGGGCCGCGGTGGATGCTGGGTGTTTATTATGGGGGGGGGGGAGGGAGGGAGGGGGAGGACACGGTTTTGGGGCGATTTCTGGCGGTTTGGGGTCCGCTGGGGGAGGGGCGCCTCCGGGAGCTCAGTCCTCTGGGGGGGGAGGGGCGGGGGGTCATGGGGGGAGCGGGGACCCCAGAGGGACCCCACAGCACCCATGGGTGCCTCCAAAACCCCCATAGGGTCCCCTGGGTGCCCCCAACCAACCCCCATAGCACCCCAGGGTGCCCCCCAACACACACCCCCCAGCACCCTTGGGTGCCCCCCCCTATGTCCCCCATAGCACCCTTGGGTGCCCTCCCATCACCCCCCCGGCACCCTTGGGTGCCCCCCCAGCAGCCCTGGGTGCCCTCCAACCTACCCCCCCAGCACCCCTGGGTGTTCCCTATCCCTCCCAATCACCCCATAGGAGGACCCCTGGGTGGCTCCCCCCCAGCACCCTTGGGTGGCCCCCCAAAGCACCCCTGGGTCCCCCCCTACATCCCCCATAGCACCCTTAGTTGCCCCCCAACCCCCCCCAAAGCACCCCTGGGTGCCCCCAATCCCCCCCAATCACCCCATAGGAGGTCCCCTGGGTGCCCCCCCAGCACCCCTGGGTGCCCCCCTACATCCTCCATAGCATCCTTAGTTGCCCCCCAACCCCCCCCAAAGCACCCCTGGGTGTCCCCAATCCCCCCCAATCACCCCATAGGAGGTCCCCTGGGTGCCCCCCCCAAACCCCCATAGCACCCCTGGGTGCCCCCCCCACATCCCCCGCCAGCACCCCTGGGTGCCCCCCCTACATCCCCCATAGCACCCTTGGGTGCCCCCCAACATCCCCCCAGCACCCTTGGGTGCCCCCCAACCCCCCCCAAAGCACCCCTGGATGCCCCCCCCAGCACCCCTGGGTGCCCCCAATCCCCCCCAATCACCCCATAGGAGGTCCCCCGGGTGCCCCCCCCAAACCCCCATAGCACCCTTGGGTGCCCCCCCAGCACCCTTGGGTGCCCCCCCCCCTCACCGTGCTCGGGGGGGCAGGGCGGGACGTTGAGGCAGGGCCGCGACTCCTCCAGGCGCAGCGCCTGCCCCTCCAGCTGGGCGCAGCGGGGCCGCGGCGTCCCCCAGAAAGTGACGTTCACCGGGGCCGCCGAGCGCACCGTGGGCACCGACAGCCTTGGGGGGGGGTTGAGGGGGGGGTGAGGGGGCCGGGGGGGACCCTACGGGGACCCCACTGACCCCACAGACACGAAAGAACCAACAGAGACCGCATAGAGACCCCACTGACCCCACAGAACCCCCACTGACCCCATAGAACCCCCATTGACCCCATAGAGCCCCCATTGACCCCATAGAGCCCCCATAGACCCCATAGAGCCCCCATTGACCCCCCATTGACCCCATAGAGCCCCCATAGACCCCATAGAGCCCCCATAGACCCCATAGAGCCCCATTGACCCCACAGATCCCCATTGACCCCATAGAGACCCCATTGACCCCATAGAGCCCCCATTGACCCCATAGATCCCCACTGACCCCATAGAACCCCCATTGACCCCACAGATCCCCATTGACCCCATAGAGCCCCATTGACCCCATAGAGCCCCCATTGACCCCATAGATCCCCACTGACCCCATAGAGGCCCCATTGACCCCATAGAGCCCCCATTGACCCCATAGATCCCCACTGACCCCATAGAACCCCCATTGACCCCATAGAGCCCCCATTGACCCCATAGAGCCCCATTGACCCCATAGAGACCCCATAGACCCCATAGAGCCCCATTGACCCCATAGAGCCCCCATAGACCCCATAGAGCCCCCATTGACCCCATAGAGCCCCATTGACCCCATAGAGCCCCATTGACCCCATAGAGACTCCATTGACCCCATAGAGCCCCCATTGACTCCATAGATCCCCACTGACCCCATAGAACCCCCATTGACCCCATAGAGCCCCCATTGACCCCATAGAGCCCCATTGACCCCATAGAGACCCCATAGACCCCATAGAGCCCCATTGACCACATAGAGACCCCATTGACCCATAGAGCCCCATTGACCCCATAGAGACCCCATAGACCCCATAGAGCCCCATTGACCCCATAGAGACCCCATTGACCCATAGAGCCCCCATTGACCCCATAGAGCCCCATTGACCCATAGAGCCCCATTGACCCCACAGATCCCCATTGACCCCATAGAGCCCCCATTGACCCCATAGAGCCCCATTGACCCCACAGATCCCCATTGACCCCATAGAGCACCCATTGACCCGATAGAACATCCATTGGCTCCATAGGGCACCCATTGACCCCATTGGGTCCCCATTGACCCCATAGATCCCCATTGACCCCATAGGGCCCCCATTGACCCTTAGAGCCCCCATTGACCCCATAGATCCCCATTGACCCCATAGACCCCATAGAGCCCCCATTGACCCCCATTGACCCCATAGAGCCCCCATAGACCCCCCATTGTCCTCATAGACCCCATTGAGCCCCCATTGACCCCATTGACCCCATAGATCCCCATTGACCCCATAGAGATCCCATTGACCCCGTAGAGCACCCATTGACTTGATGGAACATCCATTGGCTCCATAGGGCACCCATTGACCCCGTTGGGTCCCCATTGACCCTATAGAACCCCATTGACCCCACAGGGCCCCCATTTAACCTGCAGAGCCCCCATTGACCCTGTAGAGCCCCCATTGACCCTATAGACCCCCCGAAAGCCCCCCCAGCCCCACAGATCCCCATTGACCCCAGAGACCCTTCCATTGACCCCCATAGACCCCCACTGACCCCATAGACACTTCCACTGACCCCATAGACCCCCCATTGACCCCCATAGACCCCCATTGACCCCATAGACCCCCCATTGACCCCATAGACCCCCATTGACCCCACAGACCTCCCACTGACCCCACAGACCCCCCCCACCGACCCTATAGCTCCCCCAGACTGACCCTACAGACCTCCCCTTCACCCCACGGCTCCCCACCCCATAGCCTCCCCCCCCGCTGCCCCCCTATAGCCCCTATACGTACGGGTACGCGGGGTAGATGGGCTGGCACTCGCGCACGCGGCTGCGGGTAGGGCTGTCGCCGCACGGGGGGTGGCAGAGCCCCCAGGGGCTCCAGTCCGACCAGTTCCCTTGGACTGGGAGAGGGGGGGGCGCGTCACCCCACGGCCCCAGGGCTATAGGGCCAGGGGGTGCCTATGGGGCTGGGAGGGTGCCTATAGGGCTGGGAGGGTGCCTACGGGGCTGGGAGGGTGCCTATAGGGCTGGGGGGTGGCTATGGGGCTGGAGGGTGCCTATAGGGCCGGGAGGGTGCCTATAGGGCCGGGGGGGTGCCTATGGGGCCTGGGGGTGCCTATGGGGCCGGGGGGTGCCTATGGGGCTGGGGGGTGCCTATAGGGCCGGGGGGTGCCTATAGGGCCAGGGAGTGCCCATGGGGCCAGGGGGTGCCTATAGGGCCGGGAGGGTGCCTATAGGGCCGGGGGGTGCCTATGGGGCTGGGAGAGTGCCTATGGGGCTGGGGTGGTGCCTATAGGGCCTAGGAGTCAGTGGGGGGCTGTGGGTCCCCGTGGGTCACTATGGGGCAGCTATAGGACAGCTATGGGGGGGCTATGGGGCAGCTATGGAGCGCTACGAGGCAGTTGTAGAGCTCTATGGGGCAGCTGTAGGGGGCTATAGGGGAGCTACAGATGGCTATAGGGTGCTGTAGGGCCGGTGTAGGGCTCTATGGGGCAGTCAGAGGGGGGTTGGGGTTCTATAGGGGGCTATAGGGCAATTATAGGGCGCTATAAGGCTGCTATAGGCTGCTGTAAGAACCCTATAGCATAGCTATAGGGCGTTATAAGGTGTTAGAGTGGGGTTATGGGGTGCTATAGGGCAGGTAAAGAGTTTTACGGTGTGGCTATAAGGTCTGAAAGCGTGCTATAGAGCTCCTATAGGGTAACCACAAGGTGCCATATGGCAGCTATAGGTGCTGTAGGATGGTAACAGGACCCTGTAAGGCAACTATAAGCTGCTATAGGCTCCTGGAGCACTTCATAGGGCAGCCCTAAGACTCAATAGGGTGACTGCAGCTCTTATAGGGCATCTATAGGGTGCAGCTGGGTGGTTATGGGGCTCCAGAGGGCACCTACACAGCCCCATAGAGCACCATGAGGTACTATACGGCAGCTATAGGGTGCTGTAGAGCAGTCAGAGCGCTCCATAGGGCAGCTGTAAGGTTCCACAAGTTTCTATAGGGCGCTATAGAACAATTATGAGGTGCTATGGGGCAGTTGTGGGGTGCTATAGGGCACTAGTGGCGTTCCATAGGGCAGCTATAAGGTTCCACACAGCTCTATAAGGTGCTATAGGGCAGCTACAGGGCAGCTAGAGAGTTCTATGGGGCAGCTCTAAGAACCCCCAGGGCTCTCTAGGGTGCTATAGGGCAGCTATAGGGAGCTATAGGACAGCTAGGGTGTTCCACAGGGCCGCCCCAAGGTTCCCCTGGGCTCTATAGGATGCTATAGGGCAGCTATGGGGTGCTATAGGGCAGCTAGAGTGTTCTATCGGGCCACTGTAGGGTTCCCAAGAGCTCTATGGGGTACTATAGGGCAGCTATGGGGTGCTATAGGGCAGCTAGAGTATTCCATAGGGCTGCTCTAAAGTTCCCCAGTGCTCTTTGGGGTGCTATAGGGCAGCTATAGGGAACTATAGGGCAGCTAGGTTCTATAGGGCCACTGTAAGGTTCCTCAGGGCTCTTTAGGGTGGTATAGGGCAGCTACAGGGTGCTATAGGGCAACTATAGGGCATCTAGCGGGTGCTATAGGACAGCTATAGGGTGCTGTAGGGCAGCTAGAGTGTTCCATAGGACCACTTTAAGGTTCCTCAGGGCTCTTTAGGGTGGTATACGGCAGCTATAGGGCGCTATAGGGCAGCTAGAGTGTTCTATAGGGCCACTGTAGGGTTCCCAAGGGCTCTATGGGGTGCTATAGGGCAGCTAGAGTATTCCATAGGGCTGTTCTAAGAATCCCCAGGGCTCTATGGGGGTGCTATAGGGTAGGTATGGGGTGCTACAGGGCATCTGTAGGGAGCTATAGGGCAGCTACAGGGTGTTATACGGCAGCTATAGGGCAGCTAGAGGGTGCTATAGGACAGCTAGAGGGTGCTGTAGGGCAGCTAGAGTGTTCCATAGGACCGCTTTAAGGTTCCTCAGGGCTCTTTGGGTGCTATAGGGCAGCTATAGGGTACTATAGGGCAGCTAGAATGTCCTATAGGGCCACTGTAGGGTTCCCAAGGGCTCTATGAGGTGCTATAGGGCAGCTATGGGGGGCTATAGGGCAGCTAGAGTATTCCATAGGGCTGCTTTAAGGTCCCCCAGGGCTCTATGGGGTGCTATAGGGTAGCTATGGGGTGCTACAGGGCAACTGTAGGGAGCTATAGGGCAGCTACAGGGTGGTATAGGGCAGCTAGAGGGTGCTATAGGACAGCTATAGGGTGCTGTAGGGCAGCTAGAGTGTTCCATAGGGCTGTTCTAAGGTCCCCCAGGGCTCTATGGGGTGCTATAGGGTAGCTATGGGGTGCTCCAGGGCAACTGTAGGGAGCTATAGGGCAGCTACAGGGTGTAATAGGGCAGCTATGGGGTGCTATAGGGCAGCTATAGGGTGCTGTAGGGCAGCTAGAGTGTTCCATAGGGCTGCTCTAAGGTTCCCCAGGGCTCTATGGGGTGCTATAGGGTAGCTATGGGGTGCTCCAGGGCAACTGTAGGGAGCTATAGGGCAGCTATGGGGTGCTATAGGGCAGCTATGGGGTGCTATAGGGCAGCTACAGGGTGGTATAGGGCAGCTATAGGGCAGCTAGGGGGTGCTATAGGGCAGCTATAGGGCACTATAGGGCAGCTAGAATGTCCTACAGGGCCACTGTAGGGTTCCCAAGGGCTCTATGGGGTGCTATAGGGTAGCTATGGGGTGCTACAGGGCAACTGTAGGGAGCTATAGGGCAGCTACAGGGTGCTATAGGGCAGCTACAGGGTGGTATAGGGCAGCTATAGGGCAGCTAGGGGGTGCTGTGGGGCAGCCGTGGGGCAACTCACGCAAGCAGTTGTGCACGTTGTAGCAGGCGCGCATCTGGATGGTGCCGCCCCCCGGCTCAGTGGGGCAGGGGGCGCCCCCCTGCTCCCGCCCCACGCACGTCCGCGTCCGCTTCTGGTAGCCCACGTCGGGCTCGCAGCGCAGCAGGCTCAGGGCCGGGCGCTCGCAGGGGCTCCACGGGGCCCACGGCCCCCAGTGCGCGACGGCTGGGGGGAGAGGGGGGGGGAGTCGGGGGGGGGCCCGCGACCTCCCCTGCCCCACACTTGGGGGGCTGGGGGTCAAGGGGTGGGCCCTACAACCCCGTCTGCCCCACACTTGGGGGGCTGGGGGTCAGGGGTGGACATCATGGCCCCCCCCGCCCCACACTTGGGGGTCCGGGGCTCAGCACCGGGCCCCCCGCCCCCCCCCGCCCCACACGTGGGGGTCAGCGCCGGCCCCACAGCGAAGCCGGGGCCCTCCCAGGCCCGCCCCCTCCCCCAGGCCCCGCCCCCTCCCCCAGGCCCCGCCCACCCCTCAGGCCCCGCCCTCCTCCCTCAGGCCCCGCCCACCCCCTCAGGCCCCGCCCACCCCCTCAGGCCCCGCCCACCCCCTCAGGCCCCGCCCACCCCCTCAGGCCCCGCCCACCCCCCTCAGGCCCCGCCCCTCACCAGGACACGCCCCCCGGGGCCCGCAGGCCGCCCGCCGCGTGTCGTTGCCTTGGCAACCGCGGCCGCCGTGCTGGGGGGGCGGGGCGTCGCAGGCGCGCCGCAGCGTGACCACGCCCAGCCCGCACGTCACCGCGCACGGCGCCGCCGGAGACCACGCCCCCCACGCGCCGTCCACTGCGGGAGTCAGGGGGTCACGTGGGGCGCGCGGTCACGTGGTCCCCCCCCCCCCCGGTGTCCCCAGGTGTGGTCCGTCCCTCTTTTGGGTCCCACCCCCTCCGGGAAACGGGACCCGGATGTTTGGGTTCCGCCTCCACTTGAGGCCCCCCCCATTGGTACCCAGCGGGTGTCCCCCCCCCAAGGGGTCCTCCCGGAAACTGGGTCCCAGCTTTTAGGTTCCCTCCCCCGGGTCCCCCACCCCAATGGGTCCCCCCACAACCGGGTCCTGTCGTTTGGTTCCCCCCCCATTTGGGTCCCCCCTTGGTTCTACACCCCCCGGGTCCCCCACCCCAAATGGGCCCCCCCATTTTGGGTCCCCCACGTTAACAGGTCCCCCGAGGAGCCGAGTCCCCCACTTTTGGTGTGTCCCCCCCCCCCGTGTCCCCCACCCCAATGGGTCCCCCATCATCTGGGTCCCCCCTCTTGGTTCCCACCCCCATGGGTCCCCCCAGGAACTCAGTCCCCCCAGGAACTGGGTCCCCCCGTTTTGGGTCCCCCCCCCCCCCATTTGGGTCCCCCCCTTGGTCCTATTCCCCCCGGGTCCCCCACTCCAACGGGTCCCCCCAGGAACTGGGTCCCCCCATTTTGGTTCCCACCCCTATGACCCCCCCATTTTGGGTCCCCCATGCCAAGAGGTCCCCCCAGGAACGGAGTCCCCCCCCCTTTTCGTCCCCCCCATTTCCGGTCCTACCCTTTTTGGTCCCCCCCCCGTTTTGCCCCCCCCCGCGTCCCCCCTCCCAAGCTGTCCCCCAGGACCCCCCCCTCCATTTCTGCCCCCCCCCCCCTCACCGGGGCAGGGGGGCAGCCCGGGGCAGGGCTGGTTCTCGGCCCCGGCGCCCTCGCAGGGCTTCCCCGGGGGCTCGGCGGAGGGCGGGGGCGCGTCACAGAGACGGCGGCGGCTGCGGGTGGGGCCCAGCCCCGCCCCCGGCACGAGCCCCCGCACGCCCCCCACGGCCCCCAGGGCCCCCAGGCGCCGTGCACTGGGGGGGGAGGAAGGGGCGGGGTCAGCGCCTGGCCCCGCCCCCAGACCCTCTCCCCCCCCTCCTCCTCCCTGACCCTCTCCCCGCTGTGCCCCGGGGGCCCTCTCCCCAGCACCCCTCGCCCCCCCCGACCCTCCCCCCACCATCTCCCAACCCACCCCCCACCCTTCCTCCGCCCCCCCCCCCTCCTCCCCCCCAGGCCCTCTCCCCACCCCCCCTCCCCAACTCCCCCCCACCCCAACCCCCCTCCCCCACCCCCCCAGACCCTCTCTGCCCCCTCCCTCCCCCAAACTCCTCCCCCCCACCCCCCCAACCCAACATTCCCCTCCCCAAAACCCTCACCCCAAACCCCCCTCCCCCATCCCCCCTTCCCCTCCGCCTCCCCCACCCCCAGACCCTCTCCCCCCTCCCTCCTCCCTCCTCCCCCCTCCCCAACTCCCCTCCCCCAAAACCCCCCCTCCCCACCCCCCTCCCCCACCCCCAGACCCTCTCCCCCCTCCCTCCTCCCCCCCTCCTCCCACCCCAAAGCCCCCCCTAAACCCCCTCCCTTCCCCTCCCCCTCCCAGCCCCTCCCCCCACTCACCAGGACACTTGGGCTCCCCCCCCTGGCAGCTCCTGGTCTCCCGGGGGCGCCCCCCCCACAGCCCCCCCCGCAGCGGGCGGGGGGGCGGTCGCAGGGGCGCTCCCGGGCCTGGCTCCCGGCCCCGCAGGTCACCGAGCAGCCGCCCCACGGCCCCCAGGGGCTCCAGGACCCCTCCTCTGAGGGGGGGGGACACAGGGGGGGGGAGGGGAATCAGAGGCACGGCCCCCACAGAGCCAGGACCCCCCCCCTCGTCCACCCCCCCAATCCCCCCACACCCCCGTGTCCCCCGTACCCCCCCCATTCCCCTCACCCCAACACCCCCCAGACCCCCCGTGCCCCCCTCCCCCCAATAATCGTAACCCCTCCCCCACCCCAATGCCCCCCGCTCCCCAATCCCCCCATGCCCCCCCAACCCCTCCCGTTCTCACCCCACACCCTCCCACCCCCCGCCCCAACCCCGCCATGACCCCAATACCCCCTGACCCCAGAACCCCGATGACCCCAACGCCCCCCCACCCCTCCATGCCCCAATGACCCCAATCCACCCCCAATGACCCCAATACCCCCATACCCAATACT